>NW_015505218.1:1923225-1924681 GCF_001515645.1 Sinocyclocheilus grahami | reverse complement strand
TTAGGGGGCGTTTACAAGGCGGAGATCTGACACCAGTCAGCTGCGCACAATTTCAAGATCATTTACAATTTATAAATGTCACATCTGGAAGAGAGGCGTACGCACGTGTTTTTGTGCGCACGTTCGTTTTCTCTGAAACGCACTTACGCACTTCTGAGAAATGATATTAGAACAAATTTAGGACGGTTTATACGCAACATTAATGATATTAATTAGGGGGCGTTTACAAGGCGGAGATCTGACACCAGTCAGCTGCGCACAATTTCAAGATCATTTACAATTTATAAATGTCACATCTGGAAGAGAGGCGTACGCACATGTCTTTGTGCGCACGTTCGTTTTCTCTGAATCGCACTTACGCACTTCTGAGAAATGATATGAGAACAAATTTAGGACGGTTTATACGCAACATTTTATAAATGAGGCCCCTGGAGAATCACATTCACCTCTTTTGTCTATATCTTTACAGATAGAAATATCACCCACTTATTGATGTAGACAGGTAACGCGTTTACATGCTCGACTTAATTACTCCGCATTGTGTAAGGTTGCATATGCCTTAAACGGTTTTCTTTTAATATACTATGAGGTTATAAATGTCTACACCAAATAGGCACACCTAGATGTTTTGTCCATTACCTTTATTTCGCTCGGCATGTAAACGTCTTTTTCTGGGTGCTGATGGATTTTTCAGCGTGTGCATGTTGTGATTAACATCAAAACTGGAAAAAAAATCAGAATCAACTCCTTAAGTTTTGCATTGCATTGTCAGGTTTATAGAATAACCTGTTTTTGACAGTTGTCAGTGTGCATGTGAGCTATAGGAAAGTTTTTTTTTTTGCTTGGTGTCAGGGGTGTGGTTAAGGTTTTGGAAGGTTTCCCGCCCAGTCGGAATTCAGTAAACTTGAATTTTTAAAGGGCACCTATTATGCAAAATCCACTTTTGCATGGTGTTTGGACATAAATATGTGTTGGCAGTGTGTGAACACAACCACCTTACAATGATAAAAATCCACCCACTCCTCATTTTTAGTCCCCTTTAAACCATGTCAGGCTGCGTTTACACTGCAAGTCTTAATGCACAGATCCGATCTTTTGACCGATTTTTTGGCACGTCTGTTTACATTCACTTTAGACACGACTGGTATCCGATATCTGTGTTTACATTAATTCCCACCCAAAAGGATTGTCTGCAGTGATCGCTTTACTATGCACATGATAGACCCTCGGGTTTTAAATGGCTGTGCTATTAGAATTATTTATATAATTCATGTCGAATGGCCATTATTATTTGCCAGCATGGACAACGGCTGTCATGGATGTTTTGCGGCACAAAATCTGACTGAACGGATAAAGACCGGAAAATAACGGTAATTTTAATTTGTTAGACTATTTTATTTACAGCTCATTAGAGGTAGAATTCTTTAGTGAAATAAAGATGATATTTATTGAAATT
>NW_015505218.1:1921111-1922967 GCF_001515645.1 Sinocyclocheilus grahami | reverse complement strand
AGAACAAATTTAGGACGGTTTATACGCAACATTTTATAAATGAGGCCCCTGGAGAATCACATTCACCTCTTTTGTCTATATCTTTACAGATAGAAATATCACCCACTTATTGATGTAGACAGGTAACGCGTTTACATGCTCGACTTAATTACTCCGCATTGTGTAAGGTTGCATATGCCTTAAACGGTTTTCTTTTAATATACTATGAGGTTATAAATGTCTACACCAAATAGGCACACCTAGATGTTTTGTCCATTACCTTTATTTCGCTCGGCATGTAAACGTCTTTTTCTGGGTGCTGATGGATTTTTCAGCGTGTGCATGTTGTGATTAACATCAAAACTGGAAAAAAAATCAGAACTCAACTCCTTAAGTTTTGCATTGCATTGTCAGGTTTATAGAATAACCAGTTTTTGACAGTTGTCAGTGTGCATGTGAGCTATAGGAAAGTTTTTTTTTTTTGCTTGGTGTCAGGGGTGGGGTTAAGGTTTTGGAAGGTTTCCCCCGGAGAATCACATTCACCTCTTTTGTCTATATCTTTACAGATAGAAATATCACCCACTTATTGATGTAGACAGGTAACGCGTTTACATGCTCGACTTAATTACTCCGCATTGTGTAAGGTTGCATATGCCTTAAACGGTTTTCTTTTAATATACTATGAGGTTATAAATGTCTACACCAAATAGGCACACCTAGATGTTTTGTCCATTACCTTTATTTCGCTCGGCATGTAAACGTCTTTTTCTGGGTGCTGATGGATTTTTCAGCGTGTGCATGTTGTGATTAACATCAAAACTGGAAAAAAATCAGAACTCAACTCCTTAAGTTTTGCATTGCATTGTCAGGTTTATAGAATAACCTGTTTTTGACAGTTGTCAGTGTGCATGTGAGCTATAGGAAAGTTTTTTTTTTTGCTTGGTGTCAGGGGTGTGGTTAAGGTTTTGGAAGGTTTCCCGCCCAGTCGGAATTCAGTAAACTTGAATTTTTAAAGGGCACCTATTATGCAAAATCCACTTTTGCATGGTGTTTGGACATAAATATGTGTTGGCAGTGTGTGAACACAACCACCTTACAATGATAAAAATCCACCCACTCCTCATTTTTAGTCCCCTTTAAACCATGTCAGGCTGCGTTTACACTGCAAGTCTTAATGCACAGATCCGATCTTTTGACCGATTTTTTGGCACGTCTGTTTACATTCACTTTAGACACGACTGGTATCCGATATCTGTGTTTACATTAATTCCCACCCAAAAGGATTGTCTGCAGTGATCGCTTTACTATGCACATGATAGACCCTCGGGTTTTAAATGGCTGTGCTATTAGAATTATTTATATAATTCATGTCGAATGGCCATTATTATTTGCCAGCATGGACAACGGCTGTCATGGATGTTTTGCGGCACAAAATCTGACTGAACGGATAAAGACCGGAAAATAACGGTAATTTTAATTTGTTAGACTATTTTATTTACAGCTCATTAGAGGTAGAATTCTTTAGTGAAATAAAGATGATATTTATTGAAATTGATTCGAATTAAGGAGAGAGAGAGAGAGAGAGAGAGAGAATGAACGCATGCACCCACATGCGAGTGAGCGATTGTGAAGCATTGCAAACAAGCATATCGGTTTAATTACAAAACCTGCTAAGTTCTCACCTCATTGCTGAGAAATATATGTAGCTTTTAGCTGTTGTATTTTCAAAAATCACAAATTGCTCCTGAATGTGCAATTTCTTATCTATAAAAAGTGTCCATCTCAATAAAATGCGAGCGCATACAGCACACCGGCATTAAAACGCCATTAAAAATCTTTATGAGCAAACGTGTCGCCCTCGCATTGGGAGTTCTGTG
>NW_015505218.1:1901816-1919258 GCF_001515645.1 Sinocyclocheilus grahami | reverse complement strand
AATTAACTTAAATGATTTTAGCAAATGGCTGCAATATAACAAAGAGTGAAAAATGTAAGGGGGTCTGAATACTTTCCGTACCCACTGTATATATATATACAGTGTATATATATATATATATATATATGTATGTATATTTAATATATCTCCAAAGATGAATTGTTTAGTACAATTTAAAGAGTGATGATATCGGCATTCAAGTTACAGAACAGCAGTGTTTTCTCCTGCCCAGCTCTTATCTGTAATCCACTCTTTGGTCCAGTGAAATCACAAAATAAAACGCATGCAAACATGCAGCCTGTTTCTCATTTTTGATTTATTAAAAAAAAACACATTACGCTTCAGCAACAGAGTTTTACTCACCAGATGAGCAAGTTCAGCATAATGTTAACACATTGTGAGCTCGCATAGAGCTATGACTAATGAATCTGGATTGTGTCCACATTATAGTGTGATCTAATACAAAATGCAAATTACTTTCTCTTGAGTCACACACTACCTGTATGTGCTGTCCTAATGGAATTCAGGCAATACCCAGATAAATTATGTATATGAATACCAGACATTATTACTTATAAACCTGCACTGGTAATAGACGAGAGAATGAATCACAACGAAACATATTTCACTCTAAAATCAAAAGAAAGTTTTGATAAAAAATTTGAATAAAAAATGATTTCATACCGTATGGTGTCACACATTTTGACAGCCTTCATTTATTTTCATTATGATACAACTTTACAGGACATGTCCAAAAAATTTGCCAATGCTGGTAAAAATGTTCCAGTAGAATGGCAAAACACGCATTTCATTGTATCTGACTACACAGCAAAATGAGTTCACATTATTCGATGACACTGTTGCCTCTCTTGAGCAAAAGCCTCTTACCTATGCACCTATAGGGTGCTTGGGGAGCAATTAGTAGCATGGAGCAGCTCTCCCTACTGCACAGTTTCTCTCTGTCTTTCAGCACACACTGTTAGCAGGGCTAATGGCCAAAATGCCCACAGGCTCACTGTTGTGAGACACACGGCCCTGGAGAGGCAGTCTTGTTATTCTGCCATATTGTTGATTACCCCCTACAGAAGCCTTCTAGCTCTACATTGGATCAGAGAAGTAGTTAGCACATCGCAATAAGACTACACTTGAGAGGAAGTTAGATTAGCACTGCAGTATACATGATAGATACAACTTCCCTGTAACAAAAAAAACGAGATTTTCAATCGGGTTTAGATCAGGACTCTGGGCTGGCCATTTCATTATTTCTGTGTTCTTAGTTTCAAGGAACTGCTTTAGTTGTATCTGAGCTGAAGCTGAAGTATTTGAGAAATCACAGATTTAGAATGAGCAACTTCTCTTGCAGTGGCTTAAAAAGTCATCCATTTGTCCTTCATCTGGACAACATCCTGTCACAGGGTTTCGGCCCGCCATCTTACAATCTCAGTGAAAATTCGAGGAATGCTGCTAGTTAAATATGGTTTATTTTATAATTAAATAAATTATTTGCACCAGGTGCCAGATTAACACCAACAACTTGGAGGTATCTGTAAGTGTTCTCTAATTTTGATCAGAGTTCATTTTCAAATATCTCATTTAAGTTGTTTTTTTTAATACCGTGCTTCACAATACAATTATTTGATGAAATATGCTTACAAAATTGCCCTTCTACGCCTGCTAGGAGTATCAAGTGTTCAGCTGGCACAACCAAAATGAAAATCAGTGCTCAGTTGATACTCTGAAAGACCAAATACTATGAGATTCTCAGGTTTTAATATTTCTTAGAGCTGTTTCCTCTGTTGCAGTAAAAAAACCCTGTCTTTAGAATTCTAAGATAAAAGAGTAGCTCAAAAGCGATTTTTTTTCTCAGAAGCTCTCTTTTCTTTTGCCTTAAACATTCTGAAGGATTCTCCGATATATAGTGTTTGTCTTTTAGATTGTTCTTTTGTTCCCTTCAATTTGGGTATCTCCAAAGAGACCCAGCCTAATTGGCTCATATTAAGATACAGTAATTGGAGCTGAACATGACATTTCTGTCCTACCCCTGAGGAGAATTCTTTCATTTGTGTCACTTCTCCTTTTATGAAATGGAAAGGGAATTCTAGCCGTGTAGAGAACCACACTACAAAACAGTGTTTCTGTGCTAATAGTTGTCGAGATTGTTATGGCTTATTCAAAAACTGTTGCTATGAATATGTAATATTCATGGTAATTAGGCCATAATTAGATTTTAAAAAATGCTTTACGGACCAAAGCATGTTTTCAATGTGCGCAGAAATTAATGCACTCTAAAGAAAACGTTGGTACACACTTCTGCAGTAAACACTTGACTACAGTAGATGCTGATTACTAAAATTGGAAAATATGGCTGATAACTGATTAATCATAGTTTTTATTATTTCTTTTGGATAATGCTCAGTATATAATGACTTAACCATGATATTAGTTTAACATGATTAAATTATCTATTAAGATAAATTTAAGTTTATCTTTACAAAGGTGTAATTATATTTACATGACCTAAAAGTTTCAGTTTAGCGGTGTAATACTATAATAAAGCTATATACATACATACATACACACACACACACACACACACACACACACACACACATATACATATATATATATATACACATATATGTACACACACACACACACATCATATCAGTGGCGTTTCGTCCATATAAGCTGCGAATGCTCCGCATACCCAGGCCATTTGAGAGAATAAGTTCACGGGATAATTCATATAAACTTGATTAGAAGTTGATCCCTTGTCATTTGAAATGTAGCTTAAAGAGTTAGGAATAAGTACGTAAAATGATTTATTTGCCAAACGGCAGTAATTTTCTTTAAATCTACCAGTTGTGGTTGCTTCCGGGCGAGTGGATTCTCCATAGCTTTCTCGTCTCTGCTCTTGTTGCTATGACTCGTCAGGATTGATGCGCGTTCTCAGTGATTTGCTAGTCTGCGGCAGATTTAATGTGCGAGGTAAACTCGTCCAAGCGGAAAAATGTGCTGTTGCTGTCAGATCTCGATTGCCGAAAATCACATTGTGTTTGATGCAAAACCAACTCGACTAAATCAAAAGAAAAAAAAAACACTGTAACTGTATATTTTTATTTTCTCAAGCAAAGCAAATTTTAAAAGTCCCATGAAAACATATCTTCTTACATTTTTGGTCATAGACAATGTATGTTGAAGATACAGTATATATTGCCTAAGCGGTAAATTACTATTATAAATTTTAATAATAACAAACATCATATTGTTCCCTTTGTTTTGCGTATGCTCGTGTCGCTTACAGTTAAAGTCCTTCTCTGATTTTATTATTGTTTGCAAGGTTGCAACGTTACTTTGCAATATTTTAAATATTTTGGGGTATTTTGCATGGTCTGTTATTGGAGTAGTGTCACCCGGGTTGGAATCTTAACTCCTATTCACTGGGAATAAAAAAATCATTTAGCAGATGCAGAGACATATACAGTGTTTCTTAACTATTTGTCATCTGTGATCCCTTTTGAGTGGCCTAAAAGCCGATGGGGGTTGAGGGGATTGTCTTATCACTCAGCATACTCGGTTAAGAAAGTCACCGCTCGCCACTGATATATATACTTTTTATTTCTTTCTTTCAGAATTTAATGGAATCTTTACTTAATCTGTCATATTGGATTTCATTCATGCTTTGAATTCTGGAATTGCCTTCTCTGCAAAGGACATGCGATTCTGCCTTTACATTTCTAAAACAAGCTATATGCTGTCTAACATATGGAACAACATTCACATCAGGTACGCCCTGGTACCTGGAAGATGGTGCCTTAGGCAGTGAACAGAGCGAGGCCATATTTTCTTCTGAGAGAACAGACTGGCATTGATACTTAACAAATACTGAATTTTGTTCCCTTGATGCCTAATGCGTCACTGTGATTTTCCCCAGCCTCTCCTCACCCTGTTTCACCGCTGTGTGTCTATAGCAAATGCTTAGAAACAGATGAAGCTTAAGATTACAAATCCCAAACCTGTTTTTTTCTAAAAAAACAAAACTGTGCACTTTTCCTCAGTTAATCTTAGACGCTCAAAAATACAAGGTGGAAGGAGGGGGTAATTTGGAAAGCAGATGTCTGAGGTATTGTTCATCTAATAAAAATAAAAGCTGGATATCTTCTTTAATGCTCTGTGGTTAGCCTTGGCACACATCTCATAACAGAGTTACTCTGGGAAAATGAGTCTTCCGCCATCTGAATCTCAGGGATGCATTAATTTACTTATTGACTGGTATCACATTGCTTTGTGGGAACCGTTGTTATGCGGCAAGAGTAGATGAAACTGAGAATCTCAGAACCCCTGAGGAAATTGTGACGGATGGGCTGCTCACACATATGGAGTGGAAAGTGGTCTGTCTGTGTTTGTAGGCGATTGTTGCAGTTGCAGAGGCAGCTGGATAATGCCAGGAACAAGGGAGACTCGTTGAACCACAACTACAGTATTCCAGAATGAAAGCACAGGGATGCTAAGACAGATTCTTTTTATATTAATTGAAAAAAGACAAATGAGAATTTTTGAAATGGGGCCAGAGTTTTGTTTAAGAGAGCCCAATAATGCACACTATTATGTTATGATTTAAAAACTATTTTAACATGCTGCGAGATTGGAAAACTGATACTTTTAAATGTTTGTGTCACATATACAGCTTCATGTTTATGGGTTTTTAATGCAGTAGGTTTGTTCGGTAGCTCACACGATATGGTGTTGCACTTGTGAAACTGCCACAAAACTGCAGTTAGGTATGTAATATTGGTGTTGCTGAAACATTGCCACAGGCACATATTTCCAATGAGCCTGGGTTAAGAGTTAGGGTCACTATAAGGTCAGAACCGGTAAATGCATTTTACAGGATTCATAGGTTAAATATGTCATAGGTCATAGGTCTGACCCTCCATAGACAGCAATGCAACTACAAAGTTCAAGGCCTAGAAAAGTACAAACCCGATTCCAAAAAAGTTGGGACACTGTTTTGAATAAAATATAAGTTTATGAGATTTGTAAATTATTCCATTCCTTTTTTACTCACAATTTGTACAGTGTCCCAACTTTTTTGGAATTGGGTTTGTAGTAAGGACATCGTTAAAATAGTCCATGTGACATCATTGGTTCAACCATAATTTTATGAAGCTAAACACTTCAATGGTAATTTTTATGATTTTCTATTTTTTTTGAGTAGAACAGTAAAGAAGATTTTTAGCTGAAACTGTGGTCCTTTGTGATTCATAAAATGCAAGTCAGCGGCTGCCTATTTTTGAGAATAAAACAGCTTATCAAGGAACACAAAATGAATACCCCTGGCTCTTGACAATATATTGAGGTCTTATGAAGTGAAACAAACGGTCTGTGCAAGAAACTGAACGTTATTGACAACATTATTACCTGTAATCCAGAGCCTCAGGTAGGCCTGGGCGATAAAACGGTATTGATATTTATCGACGGTACACCTTCTTCGATAACGATATTAAAAATGATCGATATAGTGCTATGATATACAGTGGGGGAAAAAAGTATTTAGTCAGCCACCAATTGTGCAAGTTCTCCCACTTAAAAAGATGAGAGAGGCCTGTAATTTTAATCATAGGTATACCTCAACTATGAGAGACAAAATGAGAAAAAAAATCCAGAAAATCACATTGTAGGATTTTTAAAGAATTTATTTGCAAATTATGGTGGAAAATAAGTATTTGGTCAATAACAAAATTTCATCTCAATACTTTGTTATATACCCTTTGTTGGCAATGACAGAGGTCAAACGTTTGCTGTAAGTCTTCACAAGGTTTTCACACACAGTTGCTGGTATTTTGGCCCATTCCTCCATCCAGATCTCCTCTAGAGCAGTATTTGCATTTGAATGCAAAAATAGTACAATCCAATGTTAGATGTGCGTCAGGGAGCATCATCAGTGGAGCACGAGATGCGGTGATGATGTAAGTGACGTTGTAGTTAAATTTTTTGTTAGTGTAGCCCACGAGACACGCAGTTGCTGCATTATTCATTCAAAATATTAGAGAAATATAGAAGCTCAATGTGGGGAAGATCTTGATTTGGTTAAAACGGAAACCAAGCCATTCACACAGAACACATATTCAGCGCATTTTCTAGACGGACAAATACAACTGCTGCACTCGCGTCTCACACAAGAGATGTAGACAGCCATGCAAAGTTAAAACAGTTAAAACTTTTCGAAAACACGTCGCGCATTTTTGTGGGGGTTTTTTCCTTTTCACTGCGTCTCATATGTTTTTAAAGGCAATCTGTGTGATGGGCGATTCGGCTCTTTGTATTAAGCAATGCATAAATACGTGATGCTGTTTTGGTCATAATTGTTTATGCAATTTACTAAATTATATTTGATTTATATGAGTTAATTTAGTTGTAATGCACGTTTTTTTTATAGACAGTTACTTCCTTGCGTTGACAATTTAATGTGCTGCATTATTTTGCTCATTGTGCCCTCCTGTGGCCTCGGGAGATAAGCCAAAAGTTTAACCTGTTTAATCTGCATATAAAACATTAGAAATTAGATATTTGTTTAATTTTAATTTTGTTTTTGACTGTTAAAAGTAAAAAATAATTGTTGTTTGTCTCAATAAATTGAGTTAATTTAAAAATACAGTGGTTAAATGTAAACAGTTTTTTCTATTGCTCTTTGTTTTAAATTTTTTTTTCAATAATTATCGATACCGAACGATATGAAATATTATATCGTTGATACATTTTTTAGCTATATCGCCCAGGCCCTAGCCTCAGGCAAACGTTCCAGAGTGATGTCCGATTTGCGAACGAATCATACTTTTGAACCTGTTCTTTTTTAACTATTTCACCAAATCGGACTCAACCATCTGAAACAGTCAACAGCTCGACCAGCACAAATCTACAAGTTACTTACTTTTGGATGTCCCTGATCGTCACTATGACTCGAAATGAGCCAAAATACTGGTGTATATGATCCTATGATGCTGGTATTTACCAACTCATTCAGAGCTCCAGTTCCTCCAACAGTCACTGAACTGAGGTAACAGTTCCAACTCGGACTGAAGAATAAAGAGCTGCTGATATGCACATGCGTGAACCAAACACTTGAATGAAGAGGCGAAAGTTTTTATGGTCTCTCATTGTTTATGTAAAAAGGTGAGAGTGAGGTAAAATGTTCTCTTTGCAGGATCTTAAAGTCAAATTTTTTTTAATACTTTTATTTATATAAATAACAATGGCAATAACACTATGAATGAAACTATTAATCATCACCATCAGAGGAGGTGTCAGTTGTTAGTTAGCCATTCTTCCAAAAATTTGGTTCCATTGTTTAGCATAGGCTATACTGTAAATGGACCTGGACAAACAAGCATCCATTGTGTAGCGAGATGGTGGATCCTAATGACCAGAAGTACCTGGTAGTAAGTGAGACTTGAGAAAAAAGTAAAATTCGGGGTGTCCAAGAGTAGATAGGTTTGTTCATTCAACATGAAAACATGGCAGTGTTGGATATTGCTCTTCTCATTGTACCTCACTTGTAGTTTCTATCATGCATCTCTAGTAATGTTTTTCTTAACTAGTGATCTGCTTAACTGTGTGCTTCCATATCCTAAAATGAAATAGACCCTCAAAAGTAACATCTGAAATGCTCTTAATAGTTTTAGATTACGTGCATGTAAATTAGCATGATGCTAACAACATGATAATCTAATAATGTGACAAAAAAAACTATGTGGAGTGCTGCAGTGACGACTAGATCATGCCTATACCACCATTAAGCTTCTGACAACTCTTTTTTTAACTTTGAGTTAGAATAGTTTTGCAAGTGCACGACAGCAGTAAAAGCAGACTAGAAGACTAAGTTCCCTTTCGAGCAGTCTCTCCCATTGGGGAAACTCCTGTTTACTCTGAATACTGAAGCCTGATTTGTTCCGGTTCATCTAGCTGCATGAACAAATGGTGCTTCAGTCCACCAAAAGGGATGGGGCCCGACTGCTATATAAGTTGGCTCTGAGCACCATTTAGCCAGAATTGTCTTCTTCAGTGCAAAGAACATCTCCTCGCTTGACTCTGAAAAAGAAGCAGCAGCTGGAAGCCCGAAGCCTACTTGCCATAGAAGAGCCCCGGCAGCAGAAGATCGCCTCTCTCAGTGCTTCCCCTGCGGCCATTCGGCGACTTCGGCGAACCCATGCATGACTCAGACAGACACAGTGAGTGTGTCGCTTGCCTGGGCGGTGCTCACACACACGGTCCTCCCCCGTCCACTCTAATGTTTCTTACCTCCCAGTAGCCTCGTAGGAAGAAACAGCCAGAGCAACGGGACTGACTTATTGGGCACGAGTTATCTCACACCAACACACCAGCACAAATCCCGTGTGCTTCACTCTCCCAACAATGCCTCGACTCACCAGTGTATTTTGTATGTGAGGATCAGCACCCCTCATCTGCAATGAACTGCTTGATTTCCTTCGGTGGATCTGAGGAGGAAGCTGTCGCTGATGACTCCATGTCGCTGACAGCTTCAGATGCACAGGAGTGGGCGTGTTCTGGCGAGGACCCCGGCACCCTTCCTCCCACAGATTCAGCACGGGCCAGCGTGGACGGCGAGCTGATTCGCATCCTCACAAAAGCCGTGGAGGATCTCAGCTTGGACTGGTCAGCTATCTGAGTTCTGATACCAAAAATGAAAATGCTGTCATTAATTACTCACCCTCATGTCGTTCCAAACCTGTAAGACCATTCATCTTTGTAACACAAATTAAGATTTTTTTCATGAAATCCGAGAGCTTCCTGACCCAGCATAGACAGAAATGTAACTGAAATGTTCCCAGGCAGAAAAACGCAGTAAGGACGGTAAAATAGTCCATGTGACATCAGTGGTTCAACTGTAATTTTACGAAGAAAACGTTTTGTGCACAAAGAAAACTAAAATAATGACTTTATTCAATAATTCTTCTCCCCTGAGTTACCGTCTTACACCATTATCGAGAGTATCATGACACAAATTTGTGTCCCAAAGATGAACGAAGGTCTTACGGCTTTGGAACGACATGAGGGTGAGGAATTATTGACAGAATTTTCATTTTTGGGTGAACTAACCCTTTAAGGACCTGTCCACAGTGACTGACCTGGCTCTGTGCACTACAAAGACCACTGCTCAGGCGATCGACAAGGCCATGGCCATCCTGCTGGCTCTGAAGTGTCACCTTTGGTTGAATCTAATGGAGATCAAGGATGCTAACAAGGTCGCCTTCCTGGACTCCCCTGTTTCCCCCAAGGGACTGTTCGACCCTGCCATGGATGGATTTGTCAAGTGTTTCACTGCAGCACAGAAGTTATCACAAACCATGCGTCACTTCCTACTAAAGCACTCCAGCTCGGCAGCTGATCCAAGTACCCAGAAGGCTCCATCCTCCCAGCAGACTGCAAAACTGGCTCAGTCTCTGGCCCAGCCTCAGCCCAAGTCTGAGCCTGGGCTCCAACAATGTCCTCAGACATTGAGAGATCGAATCCGACTCGTCCTCATACTGTGCCAACATGGGACTTATACTAGTACACTAGGTCACTAGTGGAATGGCCTCCTCTTTGGTCCAGCGGAGTTTCCAATGGTGATATCTGTGCGGCTGCCAGCTATAGCTTGTCGTCCACCTTCACCAGGTTTTATAACTTGGATGTCCCTGCCCTCCAGGTCTTGTTATGTAGTCCCCAGCCTAGTCATAACTGGCTCATGCTTATAGGAGCCCTCATTATGTGCACTCCAGGGCTGGGCTATAGTTCTATAGTTATGGAAATAGTTCCATTTTAATTTGAACATTTTATATATTGTTTTCAGTACTTAAAGCTGCAGTCCGTAAGTTTTGCCTCTTTGTTGCCATCTGTTTGAAAACCCGCAATTGCAGCTGTTTGCGGAATTATCCATGCATGGGTTGTGCACCGGCACGGCTCCAGCGCAGATGAATCTAATGTTTTGAGGAGTGTGTGTGTGGCAGTCAGTCACCACACCGGTGTGGATATTTACTGTACTTCGCAATCACATATTTTAGCCTACGTCTTGGAATATATGACCCAAATAAGAATTTTCACCTTAAATTGTCATCTGAACAAGTAAGTAACAAGCCTGCCACATTTTTCTGACCAACTGAGGAAAAAAGCATTACAATAAATGGTGATTAATACCAATGGTGATTTCATCTAAAGATCAGTTAGCTCATATCACATCAAACCATGCAAATTATTATTATTGTTATACTTCATTCTCAAATTATTAATGTTAACAACATCAGCATTGCCTATTGTGCATTAGCGTGTAGATTTAAATTTCTGCACAGTCTAATCTCGAATTGTCATACCATTCGAATTTCATATTAAGAAATTATTTTAACTCAAAAAGCAAATTATGCTCCCTTCGAACTGGTTGTCTTTAAAATCTTGTGTAATCCCAGGCTATCTGTAATCAGAAGCACATTTAAAACTGGAATATAATTTAATTTCATTCACATGTGTTTCACATGTGGATTACAATCCTCCATTAAAATTATACATTTAATTATTCTAGCTGCTGTGAGAAAAGGCTATAAACGATCCGCCACCTGCAGGATCCTCACATGCAATAGCCTAGTAG
Source organism: Sinocyclocheilus grahami (assembly GCF_001515645.1). Taxonomy (NCBI): domain Eukaryota; kingdom Metazoa; phylum Chordata; class Actinopteri; order Cypriniformes; family Cyprinidae; genus Sinocyclocheilus; species Sinocyclocheilus grahami. The sequence continues at coordinate 1,908,619 of NW_015505218.1, read as the reverse complement.
CAGGGACAACTTCTTTATGTTTACAGACGTGATGTAATCATGCGGCAGCATGCTTGAATTTCCCGTGAAAACCTACCCGTACCACTCAAATTAGAAAACATTATTATAAGCTAACCGTTGTGAATCGGGCTAAAGTAAGGGGATAGTTTTGAACACTGGCTGGTTATGTACTTGCTCAAATATTGATTTCTGATCATTTTTAACCAAAAAAAGTTATGGACTGCAGCTTTAATGAAACATTTAACACTTATCTCGGATGGATTTTGTAACTTCTTTCAACATCATCCTTCTAAACACTATCATATTATTTGATAGTCTTGGATCCTAGTTCCCAATTTCTAAAATATGTATTTTGTCTTATGGCTATGGCAGATTTTTTTCACTTGTTTTTCTTAAAAACAGTAAAAAACAAATCTGCCAGTGATAGAATGCAAATAGTTTTGCTGTTGAGTTGAATTTATGATTTATATATGTGTGTGTATGCCTTAGATTTAGTCTAAAATTACGTAGCATAATGTTGCTTACTGTTTTGGAAAAACGTTTGTATCTGGTGCCATTCAGTTCAGAACCACAATATCTGTAGAAAAATGTCCATTAATCTGATATTCACTCTCAAACATCCAGTTCAGTTATAGCCCCTCTGTTTTCTTAAAATCAGCTACACTAGTGTCACAAAAATAGTGTCCATGGTGCTGTGGATTCAGTTGTTAATAGTAATTTTGATACAAGATGGCAGTTTTTTATTGATTCAGCGGAAGGGTTGCAGCACTTTTCTGACAGCACAGGCATTTTTCAGTATCTTGGAGAGATCTGAAATATTCAGATGTCAACTGGTTTTCTCTCATTTATCTTTCGTTTCCATTTGCATAATTCTTATAAGTCAGTCCTCAAAAATACCCATTTGCTGTTTCTTAAACTAAAAAGCTAAAAGTGGCCTGAATTTTTACAGAACTAATCGCCCCTGACAAATTAGTCTGGTCTGGTCGAGAAATGGCTTCTTTAAGCCTGGGATTTCAAGATTGGACCACATAGATTTATTGTATGAGCTGCTTCATCGAGACAAATGTAGTGTGACAGATTGAACTGCATCCTGTGAGGTGAACGTACTTGAAGATGACTGATTTGAAAAAATTAGTGCTGATGGGAAAAAAACGACAACAGAGATGTGATCACACTATTGTCACCATCCGACCGTTTAGCCCCAGTTCTGTCTTGAGGTTTAAAGAACCATCAGAGAGTTTGAAATTGGAAGTTGTTTTGCATTTGTTTTTTATAATTGACGCCCATGCAGTGTTGATGTATGGCACACTTTTGAATTCATTTATAATATGTGAGAACAACATAAATGTGTATCTTTCATGAGGGTATCATGCATCCAACTTGGCAAAATATAAGCAGAAATATTTCTTATGACTTTTAAACAAACATTGGACATCGGAGAGTTACGGTTACTAAATTCTAAATTTATCTTCACTAAATTTAAACAAAGATAAATTCACCTGAGAAGCAGATTCGCTTGATGTTTTAAGACTTATTTTCAGGTGCATTTTGAATATCATTTTTTACATAAATAATAATAAAAAAATGAGCATGATCTTTCTTTGGTCGCGTTACAGTTTTTCGTACAAATTAAACACATTTTTACTGGTTTTATTCAAGCAATAAGATTTCAAATGTAATGTCATTTTTTCTGTTCTGTTCTATTCTCACAACTATCTTTGAAATGTACAAGGTTATGACCATTTGATCTAGATTTATACATTTGGCAAATGCTTTATTACAAAGTGACTTGCATTGCATTTCTTGCTTTTCCCTCATGACCTTGGCATGGTCTTCTGTTTGAGCTACAAGTAAAGTGTCAAGTTTTCTAGAATAGCTAAAAGGGCACAGTAATGAACTTGTGTCTTTTCCACACACAGGTGACCATCCTCATCATACTGGCCTTGGCCTTTCTGGCCTGCATAGTGTTTCTGGTGGTGTACAAAGCGTTTACCTATGACCACACCTGCCCTGATGGCTTTGTGTATAAGGTAAGTAGATGAACACAATATTTCTTAATTTCTTCATGTTCTTCATTTATTAAACAAATTATTTCAAAACTATTTAAACAATTAATAAAATTAAATACTGTCTGTAATGGTTGTTTAATTTGACTAAACTACTAATGTCTGAAAATAAGACTAATCCATTTTAACTGTCAAATGTTACGTATAAATGCAGTTACTTAGAGAGAAATACTGTAAATATATATTGCTGTAAAATTCATATAGTTATTCAAAATGATATGTATGCTCTCTTTGTTTTTAGACAAAATTTCACAATATTAAAGGCCAAAAAAAGCCGAATTAAAAGACCACTCTGTACACTTTCGTAACTACAAGTACCCTTTTAAAAAGTGTACTTTGTGATAATGTGAAATTAAAATTTTTACTTTAAAGTTCATTTTAAATCATGTTTCAGTGTCGTTCTTGATTATAATTTAACTATAGTGTTACTGAATATTACACTTAAAGGGGTCCTATTATGCTTTTTTTTAATGTGTGTAGTGTGTATGTTTGGGCATAAAAAAATATCTAGAAAGTTACAAACCCACTCACAAGTCCACTCCAAAGGAAGATATTTTGTTTTAAAAAAAAAATCCCTTTTCAAGAACTACAACGAACGGCTCGTTTGGACTATAGCGTTGGTTTCCGGGCTTTGTGATATCACAAAGCGGCTCATTAGAATATCATTAAAAATAATTCCCGCCTACAGAAATTCGAATGGTTGGGGGGTGGGGAGGGGCGAGGTTGTGGTTAGAACGCTTGGTTGAGTGAGTGCATCAGACGAGACGGCGAAGAAGAAGTGCTGCTGCAGAGTTAGTGCATCAGAGAAAACCAAGAAGAGCTGCTGTACTGTAGCGAAAAATTTTCGGCATGTCTAGAACAATCCTTACATGTACAACATGACGTAGCTGGGCGCCGCGGACAGACGCCGAACGGCGCCGCCGGTGTGCCTACACTCATAGAAAAGAATGTATTCGAATTTTAAAGACGCGACGCTGCGCTTCTCGTCCAGTGTGCGATCGCCTGAAATGCTGTTTTTTTCACCTCCGTGCCCAAACGTCTTTGTTTGGGCTTCCGAAAGCGGATGATGTCAGGAAACAGTGGTTGCAATTAATTTTTTATCTCTTATGTCCCTGAGCATTATAACCCCAATTTGCTATTGTGTGCTGCGCATTTTACTGAGGACAGCTTCCACAACATGAGGGAGTACAGTGCCGGATTCGCCAAAAAGCTTTTGTTGAAAGACGGAGCAAGGGGCGGAGCAGTAATGAAACACTGTCTAAGCTGTTCGCCAATCACAAAGCACTGGGACAGCTAACCAATCACAACACATTTTGTTTTTCGGAAGGCGGACCTTCAGCAAACCCGGAACTAATCGAGCCGTTTGTGCCAGGCTGGGGAGAAAGGTATTTTAATAATGTAAATTATGTGAAAAATAATGCGTTTTTCTAACCACCAAGCATGAGAGCATGTCCTAGTACACCCCCAAAACAAAATCAAGACTTTGTAAAAGAGCATAATAGGACCCCTTTAAAGTTAAATGACATAAACTTTAAATAGAAATAACATTGAAGTATATTTTAGTTCACTGTAAATGTAACACATATTAACAATATTTCAAACACATATGAAGTAATTATGAAATTACATAAAAAGACACTTAATATACCTTCTTAAATGATTAGTACATTAATCTATGACGACAGAATAATAGCGATATGCGTGATGCACATTTGTCCCATTGAAGCGCTTAAATGATGATCTTAAAATAAGAAACATTTCTTATGCCGACAACAAATTTGGAGTCAAAATTCATAGCTCTAATGTTACATATTCCTGTTTTTTCCAACAGCACAAGCGCTGCATCCCTGCCTCACTGGAGGCCTACTACACCGCCCAGGATGCCAACAGCCGCGGCCGCTTTTACACCGTCATCAGCCACTACAGCATGGCCAAGCAGACCACCTCCCGCTCTGTTTCTCCATGGCTTCCTGCTGGAAGTGCTCAACATGATGTCAAGCCTTCCAACACAGACAGCCAATGAGATTTTCCACGCTGCTTTTTAAAGATTTGTCATCACGTCCACCTGCATCACGCAATTCCCTAATCCCCCAATATTTCCACCGGCTTTGTTTCTTTTATGTCCATTGTTTAATTTTTTAGCTGCGTAGTTTTAATCTTATATTCATTTATTATTATTATTTATTATTTTATTAAAATATTTTATTTTTGTTGTACATTTTTTTGGATTTAATACTCAACTATTGTTTGTACAAAGGCATGACTCTGCAATCTTGTCAAGCGGTTTCCCCAAAATGTCTGTGAGTGTCAATGACCCATTATGGAAGCAGAATATCCATACGCCCCTTATGTAGTTAGGTAACAACAATCTTGAAAGGCATGATAAAACAGGGAGTTTTGTGCTTTTACTTCTGAAACAGCAGAAAATATACAAACATGCTCTCACGTTAGAATATGAAAACAGACACCCTACTTGTTAGACTCATTTTTATGTACCACCTATTACAACATATTATTGAAATATTGATATAGGCCAAAAATAAAATGGCAAATGATCATATTGTAAATGTACAGAATGTTATGGTTCCTACTTTGAACCTCGATGTAAATAACTCATGAGAGCAATTACCCATGGTGTGTGTGTTCGTCAGACACATTGTAATATTCTCACTGTTTCTCAATGAATGGAGGTGTTTAGAGCTTTGCGGCTTGCTTTAGCTGGTGTCTATGCTTGCATTTAACCAGAGGCGAAACCTTGGACTCTTGAGATGATTTGGTGAAATGTCTCATCTGAATTCCTGCCAAAGCTTGATTTTCTGCTATGTTTGGTCACAAGTCTGCTCTTTTTCCATTTTTATATTTGTTGTCAGAAAAAAAGGATTTTTGAAATCTTGTGCTGTTGTTAGTTGAGATGTAGCAAAGCATTGAATATTTTTGATTGTGTATCCTTTATGTTCAAAATAATAAAGATATTCAAGGTGTTCAATTGTTGTGTCTTTTGGCTCCTGTCGTATCTTTTGGTTCTTGTTGAGTAGTGAACTGTGTGTGTGTGTGTGTGTGTAATAAAATCATCTTCAGACGAACTGGGAAATCTCAACAACACATCTTATAGGAAAGAAAAATCACAAACGGCATCTCGTCAATATCTCCATTTTGTCTCTTTGTTTTCGTTGACTATTGAAATTAAATGGAAAGCAAACCAGCATTCCACATTTTTGGTTTTATTATAAACAGACCCACTCTTTTCAAAAACAAGAGTGCTTAATTCTATTTCATGTGCACTTCTAGTTCACATCAAATCTTACAAGCATATTAAAAACTGCTTGCAGATAATGTAACATTAGTGAAGTAGAAAGTCACTTAAGTGTACTTAAAGAGAGTACACTTTCATGACTGCAAGTACACTAATAATGTCTAAAACATTTACTTTAAAGTACATCTAAAAGTATGATTTTATTATCATTCTTTAAAGAAGTAATTACGGACATAAATGCAAAGATGGACTTAAGTCCTATAACCAGTGTTGGGAAGGTTACTTGTAATCTGTAATGGAAACCTATTACCTTTTCAAAGTTACCCTATTTAAAATGTAATCGTAATGTAACTTTTTAAATTACTTTATTAATGTAACTGATTACATTTGATTACTTTTCTAAATTTCCAACAAATGATTTCAACAGTTAATCAGTTTCAGACATTTACACCAGGGTTAACCTGACAGTATGTGCTCAACACTGATTGCTGTCAGACTTTCAAAATCCTTCATCACTTGAATTAAGATGATAATAATTGAACACATCCACCACAAAATCAGACTTTAGTACCGCCTTTTACTTTGAGATAGACTCCTGAAACATTGGTGTCTTTTTGAAACATTGGTGTCTGTTTGTATATGACATGACAATATAGTTTTCTCAAAAGAAATTGTAAAATGGTCAAGAAATGACTCATGAGCAGCTCTAGAGATTATGTTCATGTGTTCATGTACTCATATATACTGAGGCGGCAGAGGCTGAAAACACCGCGAGCGATACACACGCATACTTCAGTATGTGTAGTAAATGAAACCGCCTCTGCACCATTAATTTCCACGAGGGGCGGACTGGGAAAAGATTTCAGGCCGGGAAATCTCACACTCATCCAGGCCATCCCATACACCCAAACAAATTCTAAAACATGGACAACCCTACTTTTTGTATGACCATCACATAAAAAATCCTTAAGATGGGGACATGCAAAATAATTAAAAGTTCTCTCCTTAACTGAAATTTAAATTTTCAGTCTCTTTGCCCTGATATCGCTACGTCTCTCACCAGGGCCAACCTTAGGGGGGTGCAACTGGTGTGGTCGCACCGGGCCCTGTGGCGAACAGACCGTTTTATTTAATTGCATTAAATGAACATGTAGTTGTGTCCAAAATCAGTAAGACCAGATCAGTCAAAAACACCATATTAACTGATAAAGTTAATAAATAAAACAGCTGAAAGAAAGAAAGGATGATATCATTTGTTGTCATGAATGAATTTTCCTCTAACTGATACCTGACATTCATTAACCATAACAGCAACACGGCAATAGCCTTGTAATCTACTGTACATATTAGAAATACAACATTTTACTGCTTAAAACAATGTCCGATGACTTGGTGAATCTGTCAGAACTCATTCCGCTGACTCAAAATGATCACAATTTCGGGGGCGCTAGCGAGCCATGGGTCGATAGGTCGCACTCCTCTAC
>NW_015505218.1:1898310-1901806 GCF_001515645.1 Sinocyclocheilus grahami | reverse complement strand
TTAAAGTACATCTAAAAGTATGATTTTATTATCATTCTTTAAAGACGTAATTACGGACATAAATGCAAAGATGGACTTAAGTCCTATAACCAGTGTTGGGAAGGTTACTTGTAATCTGTAATGGAAACCTATTACCTTTTCAAAGTTACCCTATTTAAAATGTAATCGTAATGTAACTTTTTTAATTACTTTATTAATGTAACTGATTACATTTGATTACTTTTCTAAATTTCCAACAAATGATTTCAACAGTTAATCAGTTTCAGACATTTACACCAGGGTTAACCTGACAGTATGTGCTCAACACTGATTGCTGTCAGACTTTCAAAATCCTTCATCACTTGAATTAAGATGATAATAATTGAACACATCCACCACAAAATCAGACTTTAGTACTTCCTTTTACTTTGAGATAGACTCCTGAAACATTGGTGTCTTTTTGAAACATTGGTGTCTGTTTGTATATGACATGACAATATAGTTTTCTCAAAAGAAATTGTAAAATGGTCAAGAAATGACTCATGAGCAGCTCTAGAGATTATGTTCATGTGTTCATGTACTCATATATACTGAGGCGGCAGAGGCTGAAAACACCGCGAGCGATACACACGCATACTTCAGTATGTGTAGTAAATGAAACCGCCTCTGCACCATTAATTTCCACGAGGGGCGGACTGGGAAAAGATTTCAGGCCGGGAAATCTCACACTCATCCAGGCCATCCCATACACCCAAACAAATTCTAAAACATGGACAACCCTATTTTTTGTATGACCATCACATAAAAAATCCTTAAGATGGGGACATGCAAAATAATTAAAAGTTCTCTCCTTAACTGAAATTTTAATTTTCAGTCTCTTTGCCCTGATATCGCTACGTCTCTCACCAGGGCCAACCTTAGGGGGGTGCAACTGGTGTGGTCGCACCGGGCCCTGTGGCGAACAGACCGTTTTATTTAATTGCATTAAATGAACATGTAGTTAAGTGTCCAAAATCAGTAAGACCAGATCAGTCAAAAACACCATATTAACTGATAAAGTTAATAAATAAAACAGCTGAAAGAAAGAAAGGATGATATCATTTGTTGTCATGAATGAATTTTCCTCTAACTGATACCTAACATTCATTAACCATAACAGCAACACGGCAATAGCCTTGTAATCTACTGTACATATTAGAAATACAACATTTTACTGCTTAAAACAATGTCCGATGACTTGGTGAATCTGTCAGAACTCATTCCGCTGACTCAAAATGATCACAATTTCTCTCTCCTGGGTGGGTTGGAGTCTCATATGAGTGAAGCACAGCAGTCGCACATTAGACTGACAGCTGGTTTATTTCTGCTTGGCTAATTAGCAGCCCTGTTCATCTCGTCTGTTCATAGCTCTCCTTCACCTCACATTCCCTCGTGCTGAGAAGACTGAGCCGCATCCTGAATGTCAAGATACAGATCGAAAAACAACTGCCATGGATGCACTGATTCTGTAATCAACTGACTGTGTTATTCAACTAAATACTGAGCATTTGGATAAAAAATATTGTGAGTATAATTATTAAGAAACAGAAGATGTTTATTTGTTTCTACTAGACCTAAGCAATATTAAAAGGAGTAAAAGGATACTTCTGCTGAAAGTCAACACAACAGCATTTGAAAGAAATTGAATTCCTTAGTGAAATGCAGTTCTGGGTCAAACATAATATTCACTGGTAAAAAATAAATAAATTAATCAAAAATGTAGGGTGGCTCTTGATTTGTGCCATCGTAAATTGATGAGATCATGAAAAGTTGGCTACTCAGTCAAAATGGAAAGTCATTTTAAGTTATTAAAACAATTTTTTTATTTTTTTTTATTTAGATATCGTGCACTGGTGAAGTTTAGAGGAGATTAAAATAAACTTCAATGTTTATTTCAAGTCCCCTATAGGAGTTTCATTTCAGATGAAATTGTACTCAATTAAGTCTCATGAGCTATGAAAGAGCAACGTATGAGCAATAACATTTTCTGGCTTTATCCTTACAGAGCATTAATTCAAAAGCCTACACTCTTAAAAATAAAGGTGCTTCAAAAGGCTCTTCAAGCGATGCCACAGAAGAACCATTTTTGGTTCCACAAAGAACCATTCAGTCAAAGGTTCTTTAAAGAACCATCTCTTTCTTACCTTTTTATAATCTGAAGAACCGTCTTTCGCTACAAAGCAACTTTTGTGACACAGAAAGGTTCTTTAGATGTTAAAGGTTCTTTATGGAACCATTTAGACAAAAAGGTTCTTCTATGGCATTGTGAAGCACCTTTATTTTTAAGAGTGTATGTTAAACTGCACTGTACTTGACAAGAACAAGACCTGTCAGAATGGTGTTCGAAAGATCCTTTGAACTTGTTTTATCATTGATCGGATATGACACTTAAGGACATTTGCAAATCCTTCTGAGGTTTTAGATTTAAGAGGATTTTCTCAAAGTATAAGGTAGATCAAGCCATATCTGCGCTGGTGCAAAAATTTAGTCAAAGACAAAAAATCCCACAAAGAGCAGTGAGCTAATAAGATCATATAACTTGTTTAAAACAGCTTGCGGCGGTTTACTGGTGTAGCTGCATGGTCTCTCAGCTTGGCTAAACTGACAAATACCTCAAACCCTTCTAAAAGCCATCAGAACAGACTAGGCTTAGGCAGGCTGACTGAAGCTGGCTTTCAAGGTGAGCATCATATTCTTAAAAAGAAAGCACAGATTTGCCATGCTAGATGGTGTCCCTTAAAAGTAAAAATACACTTTAAACAAACAATAAAGTGTTTATTTCTTTTTTTAAGGTCCCTTGACTTCATGTCTGTGGTTTTACCACAACGGAAAAAGTCAGGAATTTTTATTTGGACTACTTCCTGTCGTTCTATGTTATAGTCTGTGATATTATCATTATAAGAGATAGTTGCTGATTTATTTTAATACAAATTCTGAGAAATATAATCATAAACATTTCCAAAATGTCCAAATCTGAACATTTATAAAATGTAAATACATACATACATACTTGTTTGTGGTGTTAATTTGACAGTTTTCATGGGTCTCCAGTATTTCATTAAAAATATAAAAAAACAATGCAATGCTTTCATTTTGATCTAGCATAAACATGTTTAAATGCATAGAAATAAGCAAATTAACAACATGCATTTTGACAATTTCTGCCTTATGTTTGCCACCAAAAAGAGCACTTATTAGAGAAATAACATACTTTAAAATAATATACTTCAGTCAGTGCAAACTTAATGTGATGTTTTCAGACATTTAACTGCATGTTATTCACAATTGAATGATATTTATATTAAGTGAGTGAATTTACGTAGAGATGTGAAACATTTGTTGTAATTACACATTTGTAATGAAGTTGCACATTTAAAATATATTTATTTCAAGTGTAATATATAATAATACCAGTGGCGTAGCGCAAAATCATTGTGCCCTCCTGCGAACCGCAAGTCCTGGGGGGGGGGGGGGGGGG
>NW_015505218.1:1896189-1898116 GCF_001515645.1 Sinocyclocheilus grahami | reverse complement strand
TGGGGGGGGGGGGGGGGGGGGTAACGGCATATAACCGTCTTGAATTATTCCTTAATATTTCTCTTGTGGCTCGTATATATATGTGAAAAAAAAAGAGAAATATATTTTGTGTTAAACAGGTTGTTTTTGAAAGTCGGTGCTTGAAGTAAAGCTGCTCTTAATTTTCATTGATGACTGCAGTGTTAATAATTTTAATTATAGGCCTGTATAAATTAATGGACCTGCTTTAAAAGACCTTTTTTTAAAGTAAGTCTAATATAGCCTAATCTTTTATCCTCACAGTTATGCGGGGATGCGCTATGAAATTATTGCGGGGCAAATTAATTGTAATTTAATAATAAAAGTAACCTAATAATAATAACAACAGGCCTAATAATAAGAAGAATGTAACAGGCCTACATTAATTGGAAATGTTTATGCAATATTTGATGCCTAAGACAATATCTCTGGCTATCAACACATGATACGACGCAACCCAGCACGGGGAGGTTATCGCAGGGCCCCCCAACACTTTTTTTAAAAAGTGTACTTAAGTGTGTTAAGAAAAGTACTCTTAAATGGCCTTTAATTTCGTTAACATCATATTATCTGCAAGTAGTTTTCTTAAAAAATAAACTTCTAAGATTTGAAGTACACTAAAAGTGCACATTCAGTACAATTATGTGCACTTCTTTTTCACAAAGGACAGAATATTAAATATAGATGAATTTATGTTTTAGCAGATAACTAATGAAAATAATAGAAACCTATAAAAACACACACACTACAGCACTGCCAAACCCTTAAACAGAACATAATAATCACATCCAGGGAAAACACAAGAGCATATAAGTGCCTGGGAGGAACAGGTCCAGTTAAATTAAGGTTTAGCAAATTGTGATGTTTCACTGTTGCTATGGAGCCAGCTGAAGCATCGAGCTTTTGTGTCTCACCACAACCTGTGGCAATGCACTTGTGACGCATGTGAGGAAAAGCACAGTGGAAAACAACACGTCCGTATTTGTAAGTATAATTTATTTGAACACTAAGTGACGAATCTAAGTACCTCAGTGTAAGTCAGTGTAATGGCATTAAAAGCAGTGTAGGATTGAGATATGTCTTTATCAATAAAAGAATCTCTGGCTTCCACTCTCTCTCTCTCTATATAAAAAACCTGCCCTAAATGAGTGTGTAAAGATCATTTCACTGTGGTGCTTGTAATTTGTAGTGTCAGGAAATAGGACTAATGCTGTCCCTCTGGTTTTCATGCATACTTAAGTACTGTGACAGATCCAGTTGGACTCTTTTTTTTTTTTAATAAGATTGAGTATTACAAACATGTATGTCATGATAAATGTCTCTTTCATCTGCGTAAGAAGATGAATCTGACATACTATGACTGCAGAGCCTATGGCTTAAGAAATGAATTTGCCTCTCCCTCAAGAAGTTACAGCAAATGTGTGTGTGTGTGTGTGTGTGTGTGTGTGTGTGTGTATGCATGTGTCCTGCTGTGCTCCTGTCATCCAAAAGCTGTTGTCTGGCCACAAGGAGGGAGGTAGCAGGTCACCCATCATGACTAAGTAAAGCAAGCAAGGTTAAAACAAAATCACAGAACACCACAAATTTACTGAAAGCAAAGCTCCACGACACCCCGTTTTGTTTTTACACAGATGACTCATCTCAACAGGAAGCTCTCCCACGGTGCTGATGCCGCCCCTCTCTCTCTCTCTCTCTCTCTCTCTCTCTCTCTCTCGCTCGCACGCACGCACGCACGCACGCACACAAGCACGCACGCACGCACACACGCACACGATTCGCAAAACTCCTCATTTGAACAGTCAATAGCAAATACTTAAACTAATAACAAAACAGTAGCTGATTCAGAAGCGCCAGATTGTCATAGCAAAGTCAGAATGACCTCCTCTCCTAGGTTCACGAAACGGTCGTC
>NW_015505218.1:1895426-1895764 GCF_001515645.1 Sinocyclocheilus grahami | reverse complement strand
TGTTAATGAGCTCTGCTGACCCCGCCCCTCTCTTCCGAGCTGCTCTCGCTCTCTGAGTACTGCTTACATGCATTCATTGTGAAACTGGCTAATTAGCACATTATTAGGAAAGGCGATTTGCAAAGATGCAAAGATTAAAACTTACACTTCTTCTGTAGATGAAGCTGGATCACGAATGATTTGCGCGAACATAGACGCATTTATGTAGATCGGGGAGCATTTTCTTCAAAAACAAACATAATCCACTGCGTCTTCAGTGGCTCAGATGTCGGGAGTAAATGACGACTGCTGTGTTCATTATTACATCCAACAACAGAACACCTCAATCGCTTAGGAGT
>NW_015505218.1:1845983-1894320 GCF_001515645.1 Sinocyclocheilus grahami | reverse complement strand
GCTAATTAGCACATTATTAGGAAAGGCGATTTGCAAAGATTCATTAAAAAAAACTTACACTTCTTCTGTAGATGAAGCTGGATCACGAATGATTTGCGCGAACATAGACGCATTTATGTAGATCGGGGAGCATTTTCTTCAAAAACAAACATAATCCACTGCGTCTTCAGTGGCTCAGATGTCGGGAGTAAATGACGACTGCTGGGTTCATTATTACATCCAACAACAGAACACCTCAATCGCTTAGGAGTCATTCTTGTCTACATCTGCTCCGCGGGTGAAACAATGGCGGACTGATGACAGTCACTCAGGGCGGGTCTGAGGTAAGACACCAGTCCAGTCTGTGCTGAAACGCTACTGTCAATCAAACTATCGTGGGAGGGGCCTGTTTTTGTGACGTCACACAGACAGACATCTGAGATCAGCTCGATTTGAGAAAGGGGTAAAGATTTGAGCAGATTTAAAAAAAAAAAAAAAAACACTTGGGGGATTTTTATCATACACACTGCCAACACACATTTCAGTTCAAACAACTTGTAAAAGTGCACGTAGCATCCTATGACCCTTTTAAGTCTGCATTTAGTCAGAGTGCCTTTGAAAAGGGGCAGTGGAACAAATGAAAAAACATTTTTATGTTTGGTTGTTTAATAGGGTCATCTCCATTTTTTGAACCACATTGGTTCAACAATATAGGGCCATTGTTAATGAAGTACCACACTGCATGTGGTGCAGTCATAACTTCTGCTATTTAATTGAGATGCTGCTGTATTGAACATGGCACCTGATGACTAATTTACTATTTTTTGTTCCCTGTCATTTTGCTTTATTTGATGTTTGATTCATCTTGGGTTCCCTCCTACATCGTACTTCGGGGTTCCCTTAGGCATTGATGCAAATGCACACTTCAAAAACGGTGCTTATTGAGGACGCACAAAAATATAGATTAAAATGCATATGTATTTATAGATTGTACCGCATGTTAGCTTACTTATTGTGCCAAAGAGCATAATTTATTTAAGTCCATATGTCTTACTAACAAGAAACTATGCTTCTAACCACAGGTCGAGAGCTGTAGTTCCAACCATATACTGTAAGTTTGTGACGCTGTTTGTGAATGTTCATTTGAACTATGGAGTCGTGAAACACTGAATCGTCGAACTTGCAACAATAGTTGGCTAACCATGCTTTTGGGAAATGCACCCCTGGTTGATGTGTGCACATGCTCTTCCTGGAAAAGTGCCCATACAAGAAATCCTGCCCTTTATGACGTCATTCAGGGCTATAATAATAAAAGAAAAATGTTTACGAAATGATTCGACCCATCTCGTAGGCCCAACTCGTTTTTTTTGAGACTTTGGTCATGTTTAGCATGAGAATCCAACTCTTTAGCAGTGGAAATAATTCAGAATGCATGCAATAGAATTAGACATCCCTTTAAAGAAAAAATTGCCCTGACTTTTGCTGCTAAGTATTTATTATATTTATGTTATATGAATTATAATTAATTAGAATGAATCTAATTTATTCATATAATAATTATATACATATATTATATAAAAAATTATAATTCATATAGGCTAATATCAATTAATATTTGAAAGTATCATTAATATTAAAGTTGCCATTTAATTTAATTTAAATATATGCAAACAAAAATGCTTTAATAAATAAAGCTTTTAAAATGACTAAGCTTATGTTTTCTTTAGAGCTCTTTGTGAACCTATATGAATTATTAAATTCATCAAATTATTTTGCATTGATATAGTGTATAATGTATATATATACTATATATACTGTAGATATACTGTACTTTCAACTGCCTTCTCAAGCTTTCACTGCAGCAGCAGTGTTAATTCCTGCATTGTTAATGTGTTTAAATTGATTATCATTTTAATAATGATCTTCAGCAGAGTGTGGCGGAAACTAGGCGTGCTAGGGTGCGAAAAGTGAGTCTGTTTGGAAGTAGGGGAGTGAGGTGAAGGACGCGAACAGTAGACTGAAGGGAGGTGCGTGCCCTGGATCATGCCATTTTACCGGTTGTCCACCGGTACTCCTAATGCTCCAAGCTGAAGACCAGCTGCACACGGGAAGGGCTCCATTGTGTCTGAAACTTAAGGTTTCATGGAAGCGAAATCGGCATTGAGAAAAAGGCACTGCATCAAACTAAAATCAAGCCGGGTTTCTGAACTTATTAATATTATTATTTCTTTCCCCCTGGTTTATATCTTGTTTAACTGAAATGTAAAACTGACTCAACGTGTCTTGATTGTATCAGATCATTTTTGCTGTATTTGACCTGTGGTTTTGTGGTTTAATAAATTTGCATATGTAATGTATTGTACGTTTAATCTAATTAATTTCCACTTCAAGATCTTCATATGTACTTTGGTGGTTTTAATGAGTTATCTGGAGTTTATTTATTGACCGGTTTAAAACCCTGTCTGGCGCCCGAACAAAAGTATTGATAAAGAGTTTTTTTTTTACTCTCAGGGCCAACCACTGTTACAAGAGAAGTGAATTGTGCCGACTCTAGTGAGAAGTTAATCAAACAGATGCACTCCATGTTCTGTGTGATTGGATGTTTGCTGCACACATCAAACTTTTAGGTGCACACGCTCCAGAGATCAAACCCTGATATATATTGAGCTTTGTGAGCCCGCTGAACCTGATCTAACCCAGGTTGGATTTGTTTGGCTTTGTCAACTCTAAACCTATCTACTCTTTCAGCTAGCTTTATGCAGTAGGCCACAGGTCTGGGTTGACAGATTTCACAGAAAAAAAAATTGTGTAGTGTATGATGGGCACAGATTTCCAATTTTTTTAGCAGCGGAGTTCAGACTATGATTCTGTGCAGTCAGAGAATGTCAAACATGTTTGATATTTTGAGACAATTTTAGAACACACATTGTTTTCATTTGTCATCTGTCTAGCAGCAAGGCACGTGTTTCTGTTGTAGTGTTCACAACAACTTGGAAGTCTGGTAAAATGTGACCTTCAATCATTTAGTGCATAATGCCCACTTTGTCTCTGTAACTGTTCACAATGTCAGCAGGTAAGACTAAATCCACATGAATCCGGATATATTTGAAAATGGTGTTTTGGTTTCAAAATGCTCTATGTCCACTCTAGCATTCTCAGAAAACTTCTTGTCCACACCAACATATTTGAAAATTTTTATATGACCTTGCTCGTACCTTGTTTTCAAATGTCGCAATTTCAGTCCATGCTACAATACGATAACAGCGTCTCTCCAGCTGAACAGATTTCTGGCAAATTCTATCAGAAAGTATTAATGGCATTTTGGTGCTAATGTGTGGATGGTAGTGCATTGCTCAGCAGATGTGGTACATTTATCGGAAAAGTCAATTTTTTTGCAAGTTAGCAGGTTTAATGTGTGAAAGTGTCTCATGTAGACAACAGACAGCAATGCAGCTCAGTATAGGCTTTATATTTTCCCAAGCTCTGTTGCCTTATCCGAACCTAGAAGGGCTATTAAACCAAATCTAGTGGGAGAGCAATCGCCAGTACAGCTCTTTACACTGAATCTATTCTTAGACATCGGTTCCTCTCAGTGTCTGAGCTGCAGCAGTTCTCTTTGTGTCAGCTCTGCATAGTCCTGCTCCATTCTCATTAATTAGCACAGTCGATTAGCAATTAAAACGACTGTTAATGAAACCTTCTCTTTTTCTCCTACCTCTGGGCATATCAAGTCTGAGTTAGGAGAACAGTACAACGTTCCTGCCAAATTCAATAGAGATGGTGGAAAGTGAGCTTTAAAATACTCTTTCATTGAGATGTGAACAAAGAGCCTCTTCTATAATGGAAATGGGCAAGGTTATTGTCTGTATTCATCAGTGTTGTATAGTACACACTTTTAAATATGAAATCTCAGATTTTTTTCCCCCTTCATTTTCCAATTCAATATGTTAATTACATGTAACTTGTTTTTCACCCCAGGCAAACTCTACTCTGCATCGCTCACATACTCTGGTCTGAAACAGACAAGCAGAGAGAGATACAGAGAGAAAACATTTAAGTGATATTATACAAAATATCAGCATTACATACAGAATAGAGGAGCAGAACAAACAGTTGTACATTATATTTTAGCTTTATTACTCGTATTAGATACAAATGTTTAATTCTTCTGAGAGTGTACAAATATTCAAATAAATCATGGACTGTTGAGTTTTTTATGCAATGATTTTCATAGTGACTTCTGTGATTAATGGATTTGTGTGGCTTGCCCTCCTCTGGATTATTATTATTCTTTTTTTTAATGAGTTGAAATTAGACTTGTGGACTCTATACAAGCATATATGATCTCTTAACAGTCTAAGAACTCATCTGTAGCCTACTGAAAGCTTTATATGTTGTGGCTTTGTGTATATTTTTATGTTATTGCTAAAATGTTCTTTCTGGAGAAAATCAATGGTATTCATCTATTACAGGCATTGTGGTTATCTAACCTATGAAAAAAAGAAGTACACTTTTAAAAAGAGTACTTTTTTTACAGAAATAATATACTTTAAATTATCAAGTGCAAACTGAATGTTATGTTTTCAGACACTTAATAACATGTAAAAAAATGGCTTACTGTCAAGAGAGTGTATCATAGAGGTCCACGACCTGCAATACTAGGTTCTGTGTCTGTACTACAAATTTTCAACGTTTTAATGTTTTGTTGGAGCATTTTTTTAAAACCAAATGTAGCATTTATGCCTGAGTTTGCTAATCTGCTATCAATGTTGGTTGTTAAATTTAAGAGAATCTTGATTCTGGGGGACTTCAGTATACATATTGACCATAAAGGCTGTGAAATGACCAAGGACATTTGGTCTTTTTTAAACAGTTTAAGTCTCACACAATTTTTTAATGGCTCTACTCATTGTAAAGGTCATACACTGGACTTGGTTACTGCAAATGATTCATTGGTGTCAAAGTTTTCATCTGTTGATGTCTCCTTTAACCTAGAAATATTACATCCTAGTAGACATTCGCTAGGGCTTTCTCTCACTCTCTGCATATTCTTCTCAGATTACGATTACTAAAAATAACCAAAGCAATTCTAGATAGCTTTCACAATATTAATAGGCTATTTAAAGTAAATGCTGTTAGCACTTTATCTGCTTCAGTTCAGTATTGATTTCTCGCTCGCTCTCTCTCTCTCTTTTATTTCTTCTAGCTCACTAGTGCCATTGGCATTACTAGTCAAGTTCTAGCGTACGTTTATTTCCAAATTTTTCTTTCTAGATCCCAAGTCACTTTGTAGGCTGCTGTTGTGTATAAAAGCTTTCATTTGCATGCTCACACTAAATCATGTTTTTTGCTCCTCGTGTCTGGCTGTTCTCAGTATAATAAATGACTCTCTGTCAACTGGTACTGTGTCAGCAGCATTTCAATCTTTTGCTATAACTCAGTCAAAAAAATTGTTTTTCAAATACAGTTTTGAAAAACCCCCAAAACAAAACACTGTCTTTTTTAAACAGTTTAAGTCTCACACAATTTTTTAATGGCTCTACTCATTGTAAAGGTCATACACTGGACTTGGTTACTGCAAATTATTCATTGGTGTCAAAGTTTTCATCTGTTGATGTCTCCTTTAACCTAGAAATATTACATCCTAGTAGACATTCACTAGGGCTTTCTCTCACTCTCTGCATATTCTTCTCAGATTACGATTACTAAAAATAACCAAAGCAATTCTAGATAGCTTTCACAATATTAATAGGCTATTTAAAGTAAATGCTGTTAGCACTTTATCTGCTTCAGTTCAGTATTGATTTCTCGCTCGCTCTCTCTCTCTCTTTTATTTCTTCTAGCTCACTAGTGCCATTGGCATTACTAGTCAAGTTCTAGCGTACGTTTATTTCCAAATTTTTCTTTCTAGATCCCAAGTCACTTTGTAGGCTGCTGTTGTGTATAAAAGCTTTCATTTGCATGCTCACACTAAATCATGTTTTTTGCTCCTCGTGTCTGGCTGTTCTCAGTATAATAAATGACTCTCTGTCAACTGGTACTGTGTCAGCAGCATTTCAATCTTTTGCTATAACTCAGTCAAAAAAATTGTTTTTCAAATACAGTTTTGAAAAACCCCCAAAACAAAACACTGATTTTTAACAGTTTTTAATAAGTTATTTTCATTTCTAATTTCTCATTTTGACTAAAAGCGACAATAAGTGTATTGTCACTTCACAACTCCACAATCACTTTATGATCTTAGTGAGTTTGTATCTTTTGGCGGTCACAAATTTGATGGTTGGGCCTGTTCATACTGATGTCCCGCAGGGCTCGGTTCTTGGCCCTTTACTTTTTAGTATGTATATTTTCCCTCTTGGCCAGCTACCACGATCACTTGGCCTTAACTACCACTTCTATGCTGACGACACAGATTTACAATCGTAAAACTCAGATTTATCTTTGATGCCAGCCTGACATTTGACTTTTGCCAGCGTTGGTGATCAGATTACCCTGATCTGTCAGGTACTGACATATAAAGCATTTAATGGTCTGGCTCTTCAGTATTTGTCTGAGCTCCTAACACGATTAAGTTGTAAATCTGTGCTCTTCTCAAAGTTTTCTCTAGTTGTTCCCCATAATGACTATGCCCTGAAATTGTGTAACTCTCCCGACTGACAGAAGGCAATCACAATACTTTTAAATCTCATTTTAAAACATTTTATTTAGCTTTTACTTGACTACTGGTTTGTTTGTTTGTTTGTGTTGCCTTGTTTCTTTTTGTTGTGTTTTGCCTTTGTATATAGTACTTTGAGAAAGCAACTTTTTAAAATGCTATAAAATCATTTTAAATATTTTAAATGAAATAAAAGTGTATTATGCTTTATATTGAATGCAGTTCATTGAACTTAAGAGGGTTTTTTGACCCACTTAAGTAGGACTTAATTACATCTTTATATGTACACTCTAAATACATGAATTATACTTTGAATACACTGATTACATCTTTATATGTGTACTACTGAATACATTAACAATAATTAATGTTCGTGCCTTAAAACCACGACATGTCGAAACTTTGTCATTTTAAATTTAATAAGATATTACATAAAATTTGTGAAAAATGTAAAGTGTTGCACATTTTATTGGTGCAGATATGATTGTGTATTTTGTAATATGTTTGTACCACAGTTAAATTGCCATACATACGGACTGCTGTACTGAACAGAAAATTTAGAAATTTATTTTAAAATTTGGAGTACCAAATGAACAAAATGTGTAAATAAACCTCTGTAAAAACGTTATTCACATTTTTACACCACTATGTTGTAAATGTGTCCTGTTGGAGAATCAAAAGTTGTATAAACACTTGCAGTCTTCATGCCTACTTGAACACTTAAGCCCAAATGCAGGAAATACGTCATGTAAGTAGACAAGTGGTCAAGGGCCTCAAGTGTTTAATGTGCGTCGCTGATCCAGCAGGGTTAGTGAGCTTGTGAACTAACATTTTGCCTTGTCCATCTGCTAGTGTTTTTCCTCTGACATAAATAGATTAAAATATTAGATAAAGAGAATACAACTTTTATGTCTTTCTTTCTTCCTGTGTCTTTAGTCCACCATGATATGTCAAATGCTCAAATATTCACTTATGTACGAATTCTCTGAACACCCAGTTTGTCAGCACACAACATGAACATCAGGGAGTTCTGGCATGATGACATGTCTGTCACTTTTATCTAACACGCATGAGGGCAGACAAGGTTGCTAGAGCATATGGAAAACATGGAGTCATTCAAGAGTAATTATAAGGTTAAAATGAATACAAAAAAGGTTGTAGAAGTACTACTTTCCCAAAAAGTATTGCAGTTGAATTTCTATGATTTTGCTTTTTTTTTTCTAAGTATGTAATATAAAATAAATATGTTTTTATTTTAAGTACTGATAAATTAAAGGTGCACTATGGATAATTTCTTATTATAAATCAATTACTGAGCAAGAATATGTGTGTGTGTGTGTGTGTTCAAAACTGTCTCCTTGCCTTACCCAATAGTTAGCTTATAATAAAGATTTATAATTTGACGTATCAGGTCAAATTTAACATAAAAAATGCAGATCATTCATATTTGCATTGTTATATCATATCTCTAAATAAAGAGAGAAAAAGATCCAGCTATTACAGTGTATGTGTGATGTGGTGGGAGGGGTGTGAATACTTCTGACAGCTTGTAATCATAACTAACAATCAACTTTATTCTCACAATGGATCGTTGAAAAAGACGTAAGCATAAGGTAAAGTGACAGAGCCCATAATGCAACTATCAATATTTAATGGGCTTTTCAGAGATGGCTACAACTCGCTTCAAAATATTTAATATTTATAGCCTTTTCTTTTGCCCGACTGGCAGTCTGGCAATTGTCATGATGAATGTCAACATTGTCTTTGTAACCTTTTTTTTTTCTTTCTCTTCATTTCAAAACTCTATTTTTAGTGAGCCAAAACAGAGGAAAACACCTACCCGTGCAAAATACATTATTTACAGATTTCATCTTTTTATTTACATTTTTTTTATGTTATGTCTTTTCTTTTGGGAGGGGGTGAGTTTTTACATTGTTTTCTGAACATTTTCTGTGTTCACCTGTGAACTTTTTTTTTATTGTTGCATCTTTTTCAGTGCATACATGTTTAAATTTATTCATTTTCTGTTTTTTAAATAACTTTTTATTTTTTTTCCTAAATGTATTCTTCTTCTTCTTCTTCTTCTTATTATTATTAATTTCAGCATTCACATATATTAGGTCAAAGAACTTGACCTTCAGCTACTACACCCTGATCAAAAAGCCTCTTCAACAACAGCGGTTTACAGTATGGGATGTTGCTACATGATCTGTGAAAAAGTACACAAATACATTGAAAGCTTCACTACGGGAAACAGAAAGTGTCTGAATTCACATTTTTTAACTCCTCCCCAGACTGCAAGTCTCAAATATTGCAGATCGGTTAAATCCAGCCATAGCTGCAGTCGTAGGCACCTATTTTCATCTCATTCAACATATTGATTCAAAAGATGCACTCAATGTATGAAAGCTTTCTAAAGACACACCACTGCGTATCGTATCTAATTGTTTTTGCAAGTCTGTTTGTTGAAATCCTCTGTGTATAGTCCAGATGTGTGCATTCTTCTACCACCTTAAATAAGCATAATACAATTTAACCACATGTAAATGTAAACTTGTGCATGCTGTGAAATCTGCAGCTATTCATGGAAAAACCTGATCACAAGTTGTCACCTTCTGCTCGTCACATAACACTCCTCAGCAGTGCATCTCACCTCCATGTCTACTTCACACACTCACACTGCAATCTTTTTATATCACAGCCGCTGGTGAATAAGAGTCAGACAACTCTGGAAAAGATGTCCTCTAAATCCTTGCCGTCTGTTCAGTGCAAATGATGTTGTTGAGATGAATTTTTATCCATGTGTTCTGTGGTTTCTTTTTAATGACCATGCTTGACTAATCCCAAATATGTTAATATTAAAAATAGAAAATAATTGTTCACATATAGTTCAATCATGACAACTCTGTGGATAGTTTTAGCACAATAAACATGTGCTGTGCACGCTACTGCTGATGTAGCAGATGCAGTCAACCAAGACCAAATATATTTACATTGTCGTATCATGCTAAAACTATCCACAGAGTTGTCATGATTGAACTATACATGAACAATTATTTTCTATTTTCAGAGCAAGTTGCAGACATGCCGCTGTGAGCATGTAAGATATGCTGCTGCTGCATGAATAAGCACACATAAATTGCATAGACAAGTGGAGCTGGAGGAGGTGGAGGGTTTCAGAAGAACTCTAATAATGACATGATAGCTTGTACCAAATTGGCAAATTGATTGCTAACAGATTGGATGTTAAGAACCTGCGGCATCTAGAGTTTCTTGACTGGACTAGATATTTATTTGATGTCAAGTCCCTTCTTGGTATGTTTGTGTAGATATCATGTGAAAATGACCTGAATTATCCAAATCCAGAGCAACGCAATTACTGTAAGCTGTGTAATGGTGAGATAGCAATATGTATTGTGTAAAGTAAGTGTCTGAAGTTATTGAACCTATATTCTCTTAATATGTTCTATTACATAAGATAAAGTGCTGCTCTGGCCTATATTTATAGCAGGTAGTGTTTTAGATGTATGTGGAGTGGATAGCATCCCCCTGAGGGAAGCAAACCCAGGGCAATGTTTTCTTGGCAATGCAAAGCTTGCTCAATTAGAGGACATTAAATGGTAAGAGCTCTCGCCTCATGAAAAGGTCAGCAGTTAGACCTTGGCAAAATGTCAGCCTTGTGTAACTAGCGCAGGCCAGAAGATCCTTGGCCTGAACAAGCGTGGAGTTCATGAGAGATCTCTCTCATTTGTTCACCTGTCTACTAGGGAATAAATGGATGTTATAAATGATAGGTGTACAATTTCAAGGAATGACTGACAAATTAAATGTGCTAATGGTGAATCCGGGGGCTTGGAACGTGTACAAAGAAATGTAAAATACACAGATAGATGCTTCTCATACAAGCACTTTCCTTACAGTTGTGGGTCTACAAGCAGTGGATATAATATCAATAAGTCGTGCAAAATTTGACCTGATTCAACTGCATGACAATACAAAAATAAATCCTTGAGGTTACAATGAATGTTCTGTTGCACCCTGTATTACGCTGTAATATTGAGGTCAGGCTCAACAAATCCTCCAGAAATGGCAAATGGATGGGATTAAGGCTATTGTTGATGCAGTCGGAGCACTAGCAATTTTCATGCCGTATCAGCAGAGCAGCTCAATGTGTTTGATATATTCAAAATACAACGACAGCTGACCTTTGCAATCTATTAAACAGGCCTGTTCAACTCAGTAAATGTTATTAGTGCAATTTTGTGTATTAGTCTGAAGTAGACGTTGAATTCCAAGACATACTCACATTTGTTGCAGTTACGTATCTGAGACTACTTTTGAGAGAAAGTCTTATGAAAAAGTATAGTGGCAGTGCCATATGGAATAATGATGGTCTCATACTGTTTCCTAACCAGGCAGGACACACCAGGTTTCCAAGTTATTAGAGTCATGTAAAGTTGAATTTAGACAAATTTCACAGTGGGCGGGGCCATGACACTGCAGAAATATATGCGAACCTGGACCACAAATCCTTACTTTTGAAAGTAAAAAAAAAAATAAAAATGGAATAAATAAGCTTTCCATTGGTGTATGGTTTGTAAGGATATAACAATATTTGGCTGAGATACAACTATTTGAAAATAGGAATCTGAGGGTGCAAAAAAAAATCTAAATATTGAGAAAATTGCCTTTGAGAAAGTTGTCCAAATGAAGTTCTTAGCAATGCATATTACAATTCAAAAATTAAGTTTTGATATATTTACGGCAGGAAATTTACAAAATATCTTCATGGAACATGATCTTTACTTAATATCCCAATTATTTTAGGCATAAAAGAAAAATCGATAATTTTGACCCATACAATGTATTGTTGGCTATTGCTACAAATATATACATGTGCTACTTATGACTGGTTTTGTGGGCCAGGGTCACATATGTGATTGATCTGCAAAATGCTATTTAGGATGCTACACTGCATATATTTATCACTTGTTTTATAATTTTTTTCTTTGGACATGTTCCAGTTGGTAGATTTTTTTATCTTTCAATCTTGACATCCAGTGACTCAGTGGCATTGAATTTGATAACTGAATCACTGATTCATTAACAAATCATTCAAATATTGAATTTAAACTGTGCCAGCTGGAAATTCAACAATATTAAAAGAAAAACTGAACATGGATGTCTGTGGTTGTACAGCCAAGAAGAAGCAGAAGTTGAGGAAGAAATACAAAGGACATTTTTTTAATTGTTGTATTTGCTACAATATATCATCATAAACATTGTGAGTAATTAATGACAGAATTTTAATTTTGGGTGAACTAGCTCTTAAAATAATATATTTAAATGTCCTCACTGAACTCTATGTACTCTTTCCTTTGTGAAAAGTCCAGCTACTCTGTGTGTGTATGTAAATCCCCCAATGCCACTTACATTCAAGTGCAATTAGGTTGGCCAGAAGATTTACGATTTGTCATGTTAAAAATGGCCAGGTATTCTTAGTTTTGGAGTGATTAAATATTAGTATATCAGCTATTCTAAGGGTTTTTCTAAGCACTTTTTTTCTTCTTCTTCCGAGTATTCAAGTCAGTGTTACTTAATTATCTTTTTGGCTGTTTTGTAGTTTTACTGCGTATCAAACGTATTAGCAACTTTTACTCTCTACTTGAGTACATTTTATAATAAATATATGTACTCTTTACTCCACTACATTTGTGATGATTAATGCAATTACTTGTTACATTATGCATGGCACCTAACTTTTTCTGCAGCAGTTTATTTCTGTTACAGAAGTAGTGATATTGCCATCTACATGGCATTTAAGGTCTAGATCTTGTGCATTTGACCCTTACTCACCCAAATCATTAGTATTGTGAATCTCACGCATTTTTGAGAGACCTTTTTGAAAGATATTGGTTTAACCTTTTTGAGTACTTGAGCTTAACTGAGATTTCAGTGTTTGTAGACATTTAAGAGGCTGTTGCGTTGACCTTGATTTATTGTAATATTGAGGTGATGAACATGTGGTTGCTGTCCTCACAAATGACCTATTTCTTGTTTTTCAATGGCATTTCTCTTAGGTGTTGAGGACTAGTGCATCTTCAAACTTACATTCTATAGGAGTAAAATAGTTAAGTACTGTTAAAATCAGATACTCTCAAGATTCTACTTCATATTGGATTTTAAGTCATTGGAATTTGTTACTTGTAATGGAGTAATTTTTGCTGTAAGATATCTGCACTTTTACTCAAGTTCAGTTTTCAGGTACACTTTATACCTCTGAAGCCTGGGTTGGAAAGTTATACAGATTCAGAATGACATATGGGCTAGTTAATGACCATTTTTGGGTGACTATCCCATATGAATGGTACCTGGTTTACATGTAGACATGAAGTAATTTTGTTGACAATGAAGTTTCAATCTGTATCTTGAATGCCATTCAACTGACATCATCCCTTCTACAGACACTTCTGCTTTACCTAATAATAATGAGTTCCCATCAGAAGCAGCCCAGAACATCTGGAGAAGGACTCATTCTGTCCTTTCTGCTGTCAGTATGTTATAATCTCTATTACCACTGATGTGGGATGAATGACAGGAGGATGAATGGCAGCTCTTTGATAATAAAGAAAAGACTAAAATGCTGACGTACATTTGGATGGATGCCTCAGGTTTTGAATATGAGATATGTTGAATGGGAATCGTGTCTGCAATATTGTTTAGCGGAGAATGCTCTGTATTGAACGCAAGCACTATGTGTGCGTGCTTGTCTCAGAAGATTGGTCAGCAAGAGATTTCAGCAGGAAGCTGTTTTCAAAGCTGTAAATGACATGCACAGCGGCAAACATGCTTGCGGTGCCATTTACCGACAGAGAGGAAGACAAAGTGAAAATAAGAAGGAGAGGTGGCCATAATTACCTCAGAGCCTCAGCGAGTCTCTCATAATGGGTTAGACTCATAAAGCTTGCATTAAGCCTCTCTGTGGAACAAATAGAACAGCTCTCCTTTTTCCTCACGGTCTCAACCCCTGTAGATATATGAATGTGACCTGTTGGTGAATATGGCTTATAACATTGGGCTTCAGCTATAAGTGAAGGGGGTTGCTTGCATGGTCTGTTGAACTGCCAATAGTGTGTCTCATGAGCCTGTAGTGTACTTTTCTTGACTTGGCAGGACCATGTAATTTATTCCACAGTTAGTAATTTTGTTGGGCGAGCAAAACACAGACAAAAGAACTGCAAATATTGTGTGAAAAGGTAATTTGCTAGATATTACATTTTTGTTTAATGAGCTGCCATGTAAGAGCTATTAATTGACATTGCTTAAATGTTTCCCACATTACAGCAAAGTATTACTGTAATACAACATTATTTTAGTGATCACATTTGGAAAAAAATCTGCTGATTTCTAAGCTCATAGCGAGTTAGCATCAGCTAGTTTGTTCAAGACAAACTTCCTGCTATACATGCAAAACAAAATATAGCCATATTGCTTTCATAAAGGAGAAAAAAAAGTTTATAAACCCAAGCAATATAAGACACGCACACAGAAAACTGTCACATAGATGTCTTCATCCGTTTCAACCTTCACTTATCAGATGGATAAAAACAACAACACTTTAAAGGCACACTTATTGAAAAGAACAAGTGACATTATCTTATTAGCAATGCAGCACATTGACTGTTTTATGGATTACCTCTGAAGAATACTGACCTGACCATTATCGATCTCTATTGGTTCACACATTAGCAGGTCAGACCAGAATTTGAACTTTCCATGCTCATTATGAAGGAAAATCTATTGTCCAACACACTCTCTGATGAAATAGTTGCGAAACATCACCAGAATGAAGAATACACATATTTGTTTCAAAAGATTGAATTGTTAAACTTCATTAGTTTGCACTAATTCAACTGTAATCCTCACTCCATGTAAAAGTATATTTCTTCTTAGAAAACTTCTAATTTGATGTTCATTTAACAGCAGTTTTGTGAGCCAAAGATCTGGTCCAGGCCATTTGATCCCATTTCCAATTAAGCACACTGAAAAGGTTTAATCTGTGAAGCTCTGGAGTTGATGTTATTAAAACACTCATTGCAAACTATTTTGGCACAGTCAATGGATTTCAACAAGGGAGAAATAGTTAGAGACTTTCAAGCTGAATCAACTCCACTGTTGCAGGTATCACATTGTCCTATGATTACTGGGAAAACAGTATTAATTTAATTTATGATGTATTTGTAATAAACACCACTGCATCATAATTTTGTTGCAAAAATTAATAAAAATAATAAAGTAAAATACAACAATTCAGCCATTTCTAGTTTTCTCTTTCCACAATAAAAAAATAAATAAAATAAAAAATAAACAAATGAACATGTCTGTCTATTTTTCTTTCCTCTGCAGCTGTAAGACTTGGCTTTTGTTCTTTTCCTTCTCCAAAGGGTTGTTTTTCCCATGGTTTTTGATGAATGAGCATTGACAAGGTTCTGCTTTGCGATTAGATCTACACTGAGATTGTGACTGCAGGGAATGACGAGTCTCAAAACAGTTATTGCTTCATTTACAAGCTTTTGTGCCTTTGAAGTGAGGTAAATAGGACTGAATCAACTAACAAATAACTGCAAATGTGAAATTCCGCATCTACTGTAATATGATAATATAATAAAACTGCATCTTGATTTGAACGGTCAAATTACATCTTTTAAATTGGCCAGGAGGAATTTAGCACCAGCCATGGTTAACAATGATTTATTAGTGCAAGGAATATTAAACACAAACAACTGAAGAAAATATATATATATATAAATAATTGAAGAAGCTCTGAAGTGTTATTAGTTTTTTAAATGATTTAAAATGGAATTCTGTTGTCCTTGAGCAATAAATTGATTGATGTGAAATTTTGTGGTGTGGTTGTGAACAATTGTGTCTGGCCATCAGAAAGTGGGCTTGTGCTATATATGATGGGCCTGGTGGCCCTAGTGGTCAGCTCACACTCCATGCACTAAGGGCCCATCTTATTATGATGGATTTTTATAGTTTGCTTTCAGATCTGCCTCCATCCAACCAACAAACGATGGAATCAAGTCCAAACGCTACTTTTTTTTTCTTCAATAATTCGGGATTCGGTTTCACATGAAAGCGCTTCAGGGTTATGTTGGTAACAGTCAATTGGTTTTAATATAGGATTAAACTCTGAGGGTAATATTTAGGAATACACAATGCATTTTGGAGTGGATGCATGCTATGTCGGTCCCTCAATGGTAAATCATTTCTTTCTTTCTTTCTTGGAAAGGACACAATAAATAGTATTAGTTGTATATTATTCTACTTGCCTGGATTCATTCAAATTTTTTACTGGTTGTGAATTCACAGTGGCATTTTTTTAACTGAAAGAAGACATTTAAGGCATTTAAAATTTGAAGCGCATCTCTTTTAACTGATCCCAGTTTTAGACTTTATAAGCCTCTGAGACAAAGATTTGTGAAGGAATCCTTTGTCAACTTTGCAGCTCCAAAGAATCGGAAGGCCACAACCATCAAATCGCTGCATATAGAACAGCATAAAGCAGACTGTTTTTTTTTTTTTGTTGTTTTTTTTTTGGAAATCCAAAAAGCCATAGCATCCCATTCCAGTGGAATGTGATGGATTTTTTTTTTTAATCTGCCAAAGAAAATAATGGAAAGATAACACATAGCTTCAGAAGTCAAAACACTGGTTTGGAGATGACAACACAACAAAATAATGTCTTAGACAATAAAAATTCTGTCATTATTTACTCACTCTAGTGTCTATCCAAATCTTTAGCCGTTATTTTTTTCCGTGGAATACAAATGGGCACACTTTCAGGAATCTTTATGCATCTTTCCATTCACTGGCAGTTCATAATGACAGAATGTATGTCAAGGCTTCTTTTGTGTTCCACTGAAGAAAAAATAACAGTGTACAGGTTTGTAACAAGATGAGAGTAGTGAGTAATGACATAATTTTATTATTTTAATGACATAACTCTTCTTTTAACACAAGTGAAGTCTTTCCACATTTTTCACCTGCCAATCTAGCAGTTCTATCAACTACCATTAAAACATTTTTCTCATGACGGCTCATCGCTTATGATAGTTTATACGCAAACTTAGTGAATGAGTTATATTATGTTACTCCTGGAGACACCCACTGCTTTCCTTATATTGAGTCAAATAAAATCTCTCCGATCTCTGAAAGGATATTACTTTCATCTTTAACAGTTTAAGTGTCTGCTAGAAATAAGAAGACTTCCAGCTTTTCACCACAGATAGACAAATTGACCTCTATTTTCCAGGTGTCAGTCTGTCTTCTAGACTCATTACACTTCTACTGGCCCCTTCAACCCTGTCCGTCATATCGCCATCAGTGATTCGTAAAACTACCACCCACCCAAAAGTTTCAGTTCCATTGACTGAACACTGCACTATCCATATATTTAACCTATATGCAATTTACAGTGTGTATATATACTAACCCTAACCCTAACACTTTAAAATAAGGTTCCATTTGTTGACATTAGTTCATTTTTGTTAACAGGAACTGACAATGAAAAATTTAAAAATACTTATGAAACATTTATTAATGTTAATTCCAACATTTACTAATACATTATTAAAATCAAAGTGTCATAGTTTTTTTTTTTTTACATTACCTGAACAGTTTCACATGATATGAATCTTATTCACCTGAAACATCTGGTTGTTCAGCTAGCCCTTGTCAAAGTCATTCAGATCTTTTCGCTTGCCCATTTTCCAACACAAAATTCAAGAACTGACTGTTCACTTGTGACTTAATATATCACAACCTTTGACAGGTGCCATTGTAACAATGTAATCAATTGATCACCTCTCAGTGGTTTTAATGTTGTGGCTGATCGATGTATAATTGAACATAATTACAGGGCTTGAATGTTTTCTTGGTCACACTTTAGTTTGTGGACCAAATTTCACTATTAACTAA
Organism: Sinocyclocheilus grahami; assembly: GCF_001515645.1. Lineage (NCBI taxonomy): Eukaryota > Metazoa > Chordata > Actinopteri > Cypriniformes > Cyprinidae > Sinocyclocheilus > Sinocyclocheilus grahami. Next base: position 1,876,703 of record NW_015505218.1, on the reverse strand, counting down.
TTATTAAGTACGGCATTTGCCTCAATAAACTTCTAATTTGTTGCTTATTAATAGTTAGTAAGGTAGTTGTTACATTTATGGGGTAGGTCTAGAATATGGTCATGCATAATAAGGAATTAATATATGCATTATAAGTACTAATAAACAGTCAATATCCTAGTAAAATGCATGCTAATAAACAACTAGTTAATAGTGAGAATTGGTCCCTAAACTCAAGTGTTACCTTTAAAAAAAAAAAAAGGTTAGTATGGTACAATCAAATCTAACACTGACATATTTACACTGTAGTGTAGTAGCTTGAATATGGAATATGATGGGAGGCTAATCAGTTAGTGGTATGCTAACATAGCTAGCTAATTGGCAGCAGAATGCTAATCTAATATGCTAACCCGTTAACTTGTGATTGCACGTTTTGGTTTCTATTGGCAATGTATGAAAATTGTACTTTTGAACCAATTTTTGACAGCGTGATACTCATCCTTCCACATGATTCCTGTATGTCTACATTTCATGTTTTTTTTTATCTAATTTCAGATTTTTTGTGCCCCCTACACTAATCCCCCAACTCCCAAGCAGAAAAGTGGAACTAGACATACAAAGTAAGAATCTTCTTTCTGGACCCATTTAATAGCACATTAATAAAACAACACTTTTGCATCTTGCATGCAGAGGAGAAAGTGAAGAGAGAAGAAAATAGCAACATGTGGTATATTAAATGTTCTGTCTCTTTAAAAATAAAGCCTTTCATCTGCACGTCAAACTCATAATCCACATTAATGTAAGGCCTCTCTGTGCTGACCCTTCTCTTTCTTATACACGTAATTAGCCTGCCAGTCCTGAGGAATTTCTTGAAGACAATTATGTATAACGCAACCAGATCTGAAATGAGAGAGAACAGAGACTATCATTATTAGCATGGCATAATCCACCATGAATAAATGCTGTCACTGATTCCCATCACTTTGACAGATCCGAGCCCCCTGCTGGGACAGAGGGAGCTGTGGGAACGAGAAGACAGAATGCTGTTGAGCTTTAGCAAGAGATTGCCAAAAAACATCATAGCAAAATGCAGACTTCTCTCTTGGCTTGTGAAAAAAGAATGCCTAGATTCTTGCTTAGAGTGCCATACTTGTTTACTTTTTCTAATGTAGCAGCATGCATTTAAGTGCAAATGACACAAAATAGACAGAGCTGTCCAGAAGGTTCCTGCAAATACAATATGATGCAAAAAAGGATAACTTACTCAAACTTTAACATGCTGTCATTATTTACTTACCATGTTGTTCTAAAGCCAAAGGAGATATTTCAAGGGTATTCACGTCATTCTTCTCCATACAAAAGTAGGCTGTGTCCAGCCATTGAAAGGATAGGTCATCCCCAAATAAAATCTCATTATTTACTCACCCTCATGTTGTTCTATGGCTTGCTTTCTTCCAAAGAACAAAAAAGAAGATATTTTGAGAAATGTCTCTGTATTTTTTTTTAATGCTCACCAAAATTGTTTGGCCACCAACATATCTTCTGTGTCCCAGTGATGAAAGTCATACAAGTTTGGCCTATATGAGCAGTGTTGGGCACGTTACTCTGAAAATGTAATCAAATTACTAAGTAATGTGTTACTAAGTAATGCATTACTGCCCAACACTGTATATGAGATTACAAAAATTACCATTTTCAGGTTGGGGTGAACTATCACTTTAAGCTTAAATAAATTCCCGAAGGACTGGCTGAGATAAAGGTGTTTTTGGTACAGTAGGAATATGAGCGCTGAACAGCCACTGTCGGCTTGGAGCTCTCATCCCCGAACATGTCTAAACAAATTGTCAAATACTGTAGCTGCTATCTTTATATATAAATTGAGTTCTAAACAACTACATCCTCGCCTAAAAATCTCTTAAAACTACATTCCTTGACACATTAACAGTAATAATATTGTAAAATTATAGTGGGTTCACTCTTCTGCCATTGATTCTCACTGAGACAAATGCTTCCAGTATAGATCCGACAACAAGTGAAGAGATGCAAACGGTGAAACGGTTAGAGTGCTGATATTACTGGACTATTGTACCTCTGTAAAAGGCCCTCAGCCAATCAGATTTAAGAACCAGAATGAACTGTAGTATAAATTATTATATAATTTAGTATAAAGCTATTTGGTTACCAACATTCTTCAAAATATCTTCTTTGGTGTTCCACAGAAGAAAGAAATGCATACAGGTTTAAATGCATGAGGGTGAGTATATGATGACAGAATTGTGATTATTATTCTACATTATTATCATTTTTCATATATAAATGGCCCAATGAAATCAAAATGTAAGCATGTTTTTGTTTTTTAATCAAAATACTTGCTCTGAATTTCAACTCTTGCCCTTGGACAGACATTAGTCTTAAAGGGGTCATATGATGCGATTTACATTTTTCCTTTCTCTTTGGAGTGTTACAAGCTCTTGGTGCATAAAGAAGATCTGTAAAGTTGCAAAGACTAAAGTCTCAAATCCAAAGAGATATTCTTTATAAAAGTTAAGAGTCAGACCCACCTACCTAAAACGGCTCGTTCTAACACGCCCCAACGTCACTATGCGGGAAGATTTGCATAACGCCGCCCAAATGTTCACGCAAAGAAAGAAGGCGTAACTTTTATTCTCGCTGTAGTATTGTTGCCGCCACCATGTCCTGAAGACGCTGTGTGTTTCATTGTGAAAGCGAAACTACTTTGTTTGGCCTTCCAAAAGAGGACGATATACGCTTCGTCATGCCTGGAGCTGATCCGTGCTGGTCGCTGAGGGAATACATCAACTTAGTGCTGTGGATTGCCGGATCGGCTTTCACCGTGGATGAAGCCTGGGGTCGTCACATGTGCTTGCCGCTCCTTCGTCGGATCCGCCGGCCGCGCCGTTCTCGACCTAGCTCACACTAAGCCGGGGCTTCCGCTCACGCTAGGCCACTGTGTTTTTCGTTGTGAAAGCGAAACTACTTTGTTTGGTCTTCCAAAAGAGGATACGACTACAAATCAGTGGTTAAGTTGTATTTACAACACTGTTCCAGAACAGTTTAACCCAAATATCCAGATGTGTGAAGCACATTTTATGGAGGACTGTTTACTGATCCTGGGAGAGTAACGTAAGACTAAAATGCGGGCAGTTCTGACTCATGTAAGTACGTTTTCATTTAAAAAATTTGCCACTGATGATTTAAACGCGCGTTTTGGGCAGTGTAGAGTAGCACTTGTTGTTTGTCATTTCTCTGATCACAAATGCAGACAGGGTTTTATGTTTACGCGGCACGATGCAATGCAACACAACGCGTAAAAAGACAGTATAAGTCATTATAATCAGTAATTATGTCCCCACTGGATGCAACAAATGCCTCGTTTGTAATGGGTTTTAATGTTTTTGTCTCGTTGCTCCGGCCGGACAGGGCATCACAATATGGTAGGGGCGTAACATTTCCTTCTCACGCTTGAGGTATTCGGCCAATCACAATGCACTGGAAAGCTGGCCAATCACAGCACACCTTGCTTTTTCAGACCGATGAGCTTTGTAAAAATTGACACGTTTCAAAAAGGCGGGGCATAGAGGAGAAACAATAATGTACAGTATGTGGAAAATAATGTGTTTTTTTTTTACTTTAAACTGCATAAACATTTCATTACACCAAATACACAAAATAATGTTCTATTTAGCACCATCATATGACCCCTTTAATGTTCAGTGATGCATTTTGATGCATAAACGTCAAAACTATGTGCTCCAACAGATACGAAGGAACAAAAGCAAACACTTATATGATACCCTTTAGAAAGAGGTGCTTACTGCCTAAGATGTGTGGTCTGCAAAAGCCTGACATAATGTGATCACTATGGTGATGTTATTCCACCCACACTTCCACATGTGTGCATGTACTGACAAACACGCCACTTACAGTACGCTCCATTTCAACAACACGTTCGTGATTACAATACAATACGATGTAAATGTAAAAGCCCAATTTGTGTAGGAGGACAGAGTATTGCTCTCCTCTGTTTGTATTCATGGAAAGCTTTGATGCAGAAGGGTTTTTTTTTTCTTGAGCCTCTCAACAATTGGAAACAAAGTGACTTTGAATTTGCATCAGAGTATGCTGCTAGGCAACTGAGAGTGGAGGCCAACCAACTTAAATTCCCCTAATTTACACTTGTCATGCTTAAGAGAATCAAGTTCGATGTATTCCCCAAAGTAATTTGCTGCGGGTGTGCAGATAGGTGACTTATGATATCTGACATTTAACTAATGCGGTGTCATCTTTTCCCTTGCTGCTATGCTAGTTCATTTCATATGCGGTTTTGCATCTTGTGACACCTACTCCCTAGGAGGTAAACACAGGTAAGTAAGATTTGCAATGCCACAAAGAAGTCGTTCAAACATGCACCCAAATACAGATATGCGCACACACTACTGGGTTGTGAAAAGGTACACTCTGTTTTTTAACAAACACTTGACAGCTAGCATGACAGTATAGATGCGCTTGTCAAGTTCTCCTCAAAGAACCCGTTCGCATCCCAAAATATATCTGACATTTTGAAGAGAAACATAAGCATACAAGAGCATCCAATAAAAATCAGTTTTCCACAGCTGCTTTGTCATTCTGATTTCTAAAAGCATTGATGTAAAGCTTTGAAAATGGAGCATTTACACTGGCAATGGATTTTGTTAAAATATACCTAATTTAAATTAAAAGGGATGTATCACTTTTGTCTGGGTTAATATGCAGAGACCACTACAAGTAATCCACTGGTAACTTGATGTAGTGGGAAAAGTGCTGAAAGGTTGAAAAAAGGGATGAAAACATCAACATTCTGTTATCATTTACTCAACCTCATGTGGTTTCAAACCTGAATGCATTTCTTTCTGCAAAAAGAAAGAAAGTTGGGAACCAAGCAAAACAGGAGTCTATTAACTTCAATTGATGCTTTGCAAAGACCCGTCCCCCTCGGTTACTGCTGCTATGTCTACAAGCCATGACAATCTCACGCCACACATGTTCTTACGCAGTGAAAAATACATCACAGAGCAAAGAGGACACTGACAACGTGCTGACAGACAATTTTTGTCATTTTGTAAGAAATTCAAACAATAAATACAGTTTTGTGGCCCTTTAATGTGTCATGACAGATCGCTGTAGAGCCTCAGTTCAAGCAGCATGTGAACTGATTGTCTTTTCCTCTTTTTTAGTTATAGCACAAAATAAACATGAATGAACATCAGAAGGTATTTTACTGCAACTGCGGAAAGACGTCAATACACACCATTTTTCAAGTTCAAATCCATCTAAGTTATTCTACTCTCCTGTCTGGTTTGTTTGTCGGATAAAAATTGCAGATTCAGCATTATGATTGGTCAGATCGCCTGTCAATCAAACTCCCTGCAAAGGGTCAATTGGATGGTATTAGATTATATATTAGATTCGATATTTTTCCAAATATTTTCTTCAATGTTCTACAGAGGAAAGTATAGTGTTTTGAAACAACACAATAGTAATGATGACAGCATTTTCATTTTTGGGTGAACTATCCCACAAACATTGCCGTGTTTATTTGGTGCGGTTGGATCGGTTTATTATATTGCAGTCTGAGACAGCAACCGATGGTGTAAGTTTGGGGCGGAGTTATCTGTTTGACTTAACATTCACAGATGGGGAGAGCACTTTGATTATTTTTGCTTTTGGCATAATTTTTTATTTCTTTAAAAGCCGATATATCTCATCTCATGCTCTTACCAGCTGATCATTGAACCATGGTGCTGCCACAGTCTTTTTTTTCTTCTTCAGTAATTGCAGACTCTCTAACCTCTCACAGATAAACAAGAAACTTGTTTATCTCAATTTTGAAAATCTATCCATTAGCTATTTAGCATCTTTTCCCTAATTGATGGTACCATTTCTGCTTTATTTCCGCTCGCATGGAACTCACTGTATACTCCCCTTGATAACAAATGTGTTTTGTGTTGTAGTGTCAGAGTTCTCACCCCAACATCTCGCCCCTTCTGCATTTGGCACAGGTTGCCATGGCGACCTCTAACCTGTTCTTGTTCAGTTCTCAGTCAGAACCAGCACAAATAAAGACTATGCAATATACTTTAGATCTGTTTAACGCGTTGTGACCATTTTTACAGATTATAAAGATTACATGTTTTTCTAGCATCCTTTTTACATATCAATTAGCACATTTCAATAGTAATAAAGGCAAATCCTCAGAGAAATTTGTCCGTATGCACCAAAGTCTACTCTAATCTTTTAAAAGGACAAGACGTCTAGGAATACATTTTGGTGTACCTGTAACATCCAGCAAGCCTCTCTTCATTGAAAAATGTAAAGCTGCTGTCCTTATCTTCTCCTGCATGCAGCACATGCACAGATAGACAGTGAGAGAAAATGTACAAAGAGGAATCTATGCTGATCTTGGGAAAGATGTCAGTCTTCCCTCATCTGAATAGGAGGATAGTTAAAGCCCTGAGCAGAGCCTAGATTAAGGTCAACCCACTCGTCTATTGTGATAAAAGCTGACAAAATTCCTCTCATAGCCGGGGGGAAGAGAAAACAAATTCTTGATGATCTCTGCAGCATGTGATGCACTGGATTGACATGTTCTCAGCAAGCACTTTTATCACAGACTGGATCCGTCTGTACAAGTATAGGAAAAACAGAGATTGATGCTTATTTAGATACTATATGGCATATCATAATTATGTTTTTTTTAATGCTATTGTATAACCTGTCTGCTATCTTTAAAGATTAAGCATGTCATTTCTTTGCCATTGCCGTCACTACTGGGACCTGTTTTCAAACAGGTTTCCCAAACACTCCCCTTGTCTACCACTGATAGGTTAAGACAGATAGTCCTGCCCCAAAACCTGCCCTTTTGGTTGAGTCACTGTTGCTGGGTTGCATTGTTGCAATGTTGGGCTGATTGAAATTTTTAAACAAACAGTGCAATGTTTTGTTAGCACCACAGAATCAAATGAGCTTTGTATTACAATCGGTTTAAAAGTCCAATCTGAATGAAAATGCTCCATGTAAATAAAAATGCCAAAACCGATTGAAATTTCAATCCGATTTTCTTTTCTAATCCATCTGATAGGACATCGGTCGATTTACACATGAAATAAGCTGATATTGATTTTGAATATAATATGGCAATAGCTATTTGCAGAGTGCACACTTGTCACATATAAGTATGCACATCGACCTGATTGCTTTATTTAGAGTTAATGAAAAAATTGTGTTCGGATTCATCCGTTGGAATGATTCTATTCTGACTGAAACAATTGTCCATGTGTCCATATTAAACGTGGCTACTGTTTTTACAGTTTTCAGGGGAATCAAACAACCGATGGCCTAAAGGAATAGTTCACCCAAAATGAAAATTCTGTCATTATTCACTTACCCTCATGTCATTCTAAACCTGTATGAAATTCTTTGTTGTGTGGGATTCGAAAGGAGCTATTTTAAATAAGTTGGACCCCTTACATTTATTGCATGCGTTTATGTATACCGATTATGTCTAAAAGACAGAAGATATTTTGCATAGATAGAAAAAAGCATTCAGGGTTAGAACAGCATGAAGGTAAGTGAATGATGACAGAATTTTCATTTTGGGTGAACTATCCTTTTAACATAGTTATCTTAACTCATTACAGTAAAATTACACACTTCACCTTGCAAAAAAATGCAAGAATAGAGTATCTTTAAAGTCACTAGAAATTGTAAAAATATTTTCATTTATCTTATGATGTTACACATTTATAATGCCGATAATCGGTTTAAAAGGTCAGGTAATGCATTTTTATTTCTTCCTACAAGACCCTGAGACTGCAACACACAAAAAAAACCTTTGTCACAGAAGCAGGCTGGAGGATTATTTATAGCAGATTTATATCTGAAGACATCTCTCTTTCTCACAAAACTAATAATGGTGCTTTCCCGGAAAAAAAACTGCTCCCAAACTGTTCCAGAGAGACCTGTTTACTGAGAAAACCTAATCATTTTTATGATTGAGTGAGCTTACTCATAAAAATGCTGTCTCTCCCAACTATCTAAATGATGAATCATCCATCTTTGCTGAATCTATAAACAAAACTCTTAATCTTTACGCAAGAAAAAATTTACATAAAAACCAAATATTTGAAAATGAAAATGCATGCTCAACTGACTTCATAAAGATTTTATGCAGGTACTGTATAATGCATTCATGTAATTCAGGCCAGTTTAATGGAAGGTTAGTGTGAACTTGTGATGGACCCTAAAAGAGAGAGAAAAGCAATAAGGTTCTCAACAGGAAAGTGAGATGAGAAAATCGGGCTGGAAACCGCAGACTGAGGGCTCTCGAGTGACCGAGTCTGTCAGAAACATCTCGCTTGTCTTCTTGAGAGAGCTTTGCCGTGATTAATAATGTAGGTTTGGCTCGATTGGATGCTAACGTTTGCTACAATGGTGAAAGGCCGCTCCCCAAACAGCAACCAGTAAAATTTAATAGGTATAGATAGCATTAATGATTCTTGTACATTAAGCGACTACTGTGCATCACAGTGGTGTTTGTATTTTTGTGCCTGCGTATTTATGGTTGAAAGTATTGATTAAACTGCAACCATTAAATTGATTAAGCGTCTGCTTAATTTAAGTTGGACAGCACATAGCTGACAAAACAAGTTTTGTATTTAACATCAGGCTTTAACATTTCACAAAGCAAAACTATAGTATATAAGCCCCCAAAATTCTAAATTTCACCTAAAGACTGATCGTGTGAACACAAAATGCTACCTGACCAATCCAATGTCCCATACTGTCGGACAGCGAACACCATTTTCCACAGCGAAGAATTAATCCTAGCCAAAATTTAATCAGAACTGTATCATAATAAAAGGATTAATTCAATTAAAATGCAAATGGGTCTTTGTTTCCGCATGGTCTGGCTGATCAGGAAAAAGGCTGAGGCATAATGTGTTTGTGTTGGAAATAACACTGCGCTATTCAAAGGGATGGAACAATATAGTTGATATAATTTCATGGAAGAGTACCAAGATAAATATTAATATGAAATCTGTAATTTAACCCCTTATATACACAGAAGCGTTTCCCTGTTTTGCTGTAGAACGAGATGTTAGGTTACTTATAAGCAGTGTTGGGGGTAACGCAAGTTACGTACAAACCATCTCTTTCTTACCTTTTTGTAATCTGAAGAACCTTCTTTCGCCACAAAGAACCTTTTGTGAAACAGAAAGGTTCTTCAGATGTTAAAGGTTCTTTATGGAACCATTTAGACAAAAAAGGTTCTTATATGGCATCGTGAAGCATCTTTATTTTTAAATATGTATGACGCAAAGCTGCAATAATTAACACAAGATAAGCTAACATTTCTTCTTTTTTTATTGCTGAAGTGTGTTGAACTTTCTTTTTCTGCGTTTTACTGTACAGACGTGAATTTACATTTCCTTCAGCCTGAGGCTTTTGGTGTGAAAGGGCTTTTACATTTGCCTGTTAAAGGTTCTTTATGGAACCATTTAGACAAAAAAGGTTCTTATATGGCATCGTGAAGCATCTTTATTTTTAAATATGTATGACGCAAAGCTGCAATAATTAACACAAGATAAGCTAACATTTCTTCTTTTTTTATTGCTGAAGTGTGTTGAACTTTCTTCTTCTGCGTTTTACTGTACAGACGTGAATTTACATTTCCTTCAGCCTGAGGCTTTTGGTGTGAAAGGGCTTTTACATTTGCCAAAAATAGAACTTTTTACATTAAAAGCAAACAAGCAAGCCCTGCCCAGATTTAAAAAGTAACGCAAAAGTAATGTAACACATTACTTTCAATAAAAAGTAACGCAATTATTTACATTTTTAGGAAGTAACGCAATATTGTAATGCATTACTTTTGAAAGTAACTTTCCCCAACACTGCTTATAAGATGTCTTTGCTGAAAAGGACTTCGGTTCCACAGCAACCATGAAAGCGTGAGGATGCTGAGATCAATAGCCTTAGACTACTGATGTGGATCTTGGTCCTTAAACAATGAGTTTTAAAAGTGGTTTGTTGAGTGTGATAGCTGTAAGCACAAGGCTGGACAGCTCGTGGGGTCAAGGGGACGTTGGTAAAATTGAAGCAAATGATTCATGGCTGGACTTCACAGAGATGTTTTCTGTGTGTGTGTGTGTGTTAATGTATAATCTGTCCCTTGTGAGAGAGTTTGTCACATGGTATATTGCTTATTCAGTAAAAGAAAATGGTTTGAAAAGCACAGAGCAAAGTGGTGAGAAACCTGATTCACTCCGTTTAGGGTAAGAGCATTGAGCAATAAACATATCTGTTAGACTTACGACATACATAAGTGCCCTGATATCCTACTGGCTGCCTTCAGAACATGGTATTGTTCTGCTTCTGAATGCAGTGCCATTTGATGTGAATAAAAGATGGGATGTTATGACAAAGACCAAATGAAAAGCAATAGGAGATTGACATCTGCTGGATATGATAGGAACTGCAATGAAACAGAATAAAGAGAAACACACAGGCCTACTGTACGCTTTGGGTTAGGGTACATACAGAGCTGGGTAGATTACTTACAAATTATAGTACATTATTGATTACAGATTAATGATTAAACAGTTAGTATCATAATCTAGGTTAATTATTATGTAATGCAATCCAACTGTTTTTCAGAATACTTTGTTTTCTTTTTATCATACTTGTTAACATTAAATGTACCATATTGATATAAAAAGCAAAGAGAAAGAAAATATATTCCATGGCATTAAACATTATATGAAAAAACATGAATAAACTTGAAAACAACGACAGTGTTTCACAGCTATGCATCACCAGTGTTTAGTAACTTCCATAATTATTTGTTTCCTACATGGTCTACTGTAATTGCTTGAGGTCCTTTTCCGCCTCAAATTTAGAAGCATGGTTTGCAAATGTATTTACAGTACATTTGAGAATATAGTCATAGCTAAATGGTAGCATTTTTTGAGAAAAAATAAGAATTAGGGAGAATCAATAAATTATAATTTAGTGCCATTGTGTGATTAAAATATGTAATACATAAAAGTAACTGTAATCTGATAATGAAATTTTAAAATGTAATATACTCTAATTACAAGTACTTAAAAAAAAATCTGATTACATAATCCAGATTACGTGTAATCAGTTACTGTACATACTACGTTCAGTCAGTGAGGTCAATCTAAGGATTTTAGGATTGATTAAAAAAAAAGTTTTAGTATATTGATGCTAGATGCATGGTATCATTCGTGTCTGTGAATCACAAGCGGTGCAGGACGAGTTATGTACCGGGAAATTGAAGTATGAGCGATAATAATAGTGATGATTGCTTTTGCAAACATCCCGTAATAACAGCATAATTCTTCTGAAAATAAACTCCTTAAAGCTTTTCTATCCTTAGATGGAAAGTGCTATGCTCCTGCATTAGAGGGGGCTATTTTCTCACTTTATGGAGTACACATTCAACCATTTTCTCTGTACAGGCTGGGATGAAATCCCAACAATTCAAATTCTGTAGGATTAACTAAAAGCTTGTAAAAGCCCATTCATTTATATATGGGCATTTAACATACTCTGCCTTAAGCTCATTTTTGATTGTACAATGTGCATTTCAAACGATCTGGGACATCTGCAAGGACATGAAGAGCACAGATTAAGGCAAGGTCAAAACATGTATTCTCAAAGGTTTTTAAAGGCCCTTTCCTTTCAAACGACTGAAGGCTCATAAGTAGGCCTGTCAGCACACCATAGAGCAGACCCCACGATGATGTGCTCCAGAACTATTTACATGATCAGGTGTTTCCTCAGGCTGAGGTGAAACACAATGAAAATAATTGCAGTCTTGAATTTAAAGTCCCTTCATTGCCGTAAGAGAGATCCCTAATGGAGACAGGCAATGAGGTTAGGTGACAGCCACACAAAAGGACAAAACTGCTCCGTTTGAAACTGAGAAGAGCAGTTATGACTTCGGGAATAATGAGCGATTTTAATGAGAGACATTAGGATGGCGATTCGTGAATGAGACTGCTCCACTGACAGTGGGGTTGGCAGATCCCTTCTTTTACGATACAGGTGAGATCGACATCTTGGAGTCCTTCCATTTGATATTTGATCTAGGTGTACACATTGCTGTCCCCGTGCTGATACATATAATGAGAATATAATTAGGAATGATTGCTCGAATTATCATGCTGAGAAAAAAATTGACACTTATTATATCTCATTAGATGGTCTTTCAGAGATAAACGTCAAATAATGTTATGGAAGTAATGTGCAGTTTCCTAAAAGTAAACTTCATACTCTTCTTTTTTTTTTTTCCCATATTCAAATTTTGGTTTTGATTTTAGATTTTAATCAATGACCGGGATGTTTTTGTGGGATTTACCCATATATCTTTGAACTCAGCTCACCATGCTGCAGTCTAAAAGACTTTCTCTATCCTGAAGACTCATGGGTAGCGCCTGTCCCTCTGTGGTTGCATCTCCGGATCCTCATAACTGATAGACTCCAAACATGTGGGCCCCTCCCAATTATATAACACAGAGTCCATCGCTTTCATCACAGACAATTGACTTAATTACAGCTCTAAGCGGACCACGGTATTAATCATATTGACATATCTTTGATTTTCAAGCTTTGTTCCAATAATGGTACTTGGGCTACATAAACACAATTTACGTTGAGGTAACCAGTATAAACAAAATTTACACCAAATGTGATTACAACTAAATGGGTCTTTTTTTAAATTACGCTTGTGGTCTGAAATAGGCCCATAAAGGACTGTTTCCACCTCAAGTACTTGCGGTTCCATTGTTGTTTACGTGTGGACTTATTTACTCATGGCTGACAGGCAATAGGAAAGTCTTTGGGGCCTGGGATTTTTTTTTCTGGAAAGGCTCTATTTAGCTTATCCGAATAAAGTACGGCACAGGCCTAAATGAGGCAGTGCTGTTGGAAACATGGGAAACTATCAGAATTTAATGGTGACAGACAACAAGGTTAATGTTAGATGCTGAGAACTCTGGGAGTGCTAGGCTACAAAAGACAAGATTCAAGACGCTTACTAAACCATCACACATGGCTTCATGGTAGTGCTTGTCTTAACACGGCACGTAAACAGTCCTTAATGAACACTGCGATGGAAGAAACCTTAAGTTTGGCTCGGTTTTTTTATACATTTATAAACAAATAAATGACATGTCTTTGTACCCGATTATTCCTTTCTACAAACACAACACAGTCACATCTGTGAAGACAGAGCTGAAGTTAGATCAAATGCACTTTAACGTCAAAGCAAATCTAAAAATCTAAGACAATATCAAATTATGAGAATAAAACATTTTCTTCAACTATAGACACATTTGGCCCTGTGGACTACATCTTTCTTAAAATTCTCTCTCAAAACTCCTTACACATTTTTTCTTCCCTTCACAATGTAATTTCCACCACATCTCATGTGATCCAAACTAAATTTACACCAAATGTAATTACAACCACAGTAAATGGGGGTTACACTTTATTTTAAGGTGTCCTTGTTACAGTGTAATTATACATTTAAATACTGAGTAAATGTACTTACTATATGGTTAGGGTTAGGCTTAGGGTTACTTGCATGTAATTATGCATAATTAATTGTTATTATAATTGTAAGTATATGCAACATGTGTAACAAGGGCACCTTGTGGAATATTTCTCAATTTAAAAATTCAGACTCCCTTTTGTCTCGATAAGGCTAATTTCACAATTGGCCAAGTCAAGTCAATTTTATTTACACAATACACAAGGAAGCGTTCAAAGAAGCTTTAAATAACTTCATGAAGTTAATGTTTATAATACCTTAGTGTCTAATTGTCCACATTTAGCAGTTTAGAACTTGGCAATATAGTTTGCATTTGGTGACAATATAAACAATCAACTAGCTGAGATTTGCTAATAGCATATATCGCTTTATGGGAGTGTACTCTATGTATGCAAGTAAAGCTGGAGGTATTTAGGCATGAAAGCTGATATAAATCATTTTCACTCAGTATTTTTTTTAAGGCACTCTGCTGAAGACCGTTCAGTTCAGTCATAAACACTGCTTGTAAGCAGCTGGCTGCTGCTGATGCAGAGTAATATGACACTGATGTATCTTTGTGACAGAGCTTAAGCTGTAACCCGGCAGACCACAACAGGCTTGTCAATGTCATCATCAAATGAACTATCCCCAGTGAATGCTGACCGACCAAAAACAATCACTTAGTGCGATTTATCTGTTCAAATTCACTCAATAGAGGTGAAATATTTTCAGGGATTTCAGGATGTTTGAATGAGACTGAACAACATGACTAATCTCCATATAATATATCATCAGTCCATCTATCTTTTAAGAAAGCTTTTTGTGGCATTCCTGTTACCTCAGTGTATACAATTATTTGAGCTACACATCCACATAAATTTGTCTCACAGCAGCATCAAATACATCATTGGTATTTGATCTCTTAAGGTTATTCAGACAATCTACACAGACAACAGTTTTGACATCAACAAATGTATGTAAATGTAACATACAGAAGAAGTCAGAAGCTTTGTTTGATAAGTATGATTCATGAACCAACCCATAAAGCTTTTCGGTTGTCTCAACATCTTTAGTATACATGTAGGGACATAATCATTAATCAAAACAGAACCTGCCCAGTAGGACAAAAGGCACTCCCTCATGTAATGACATAAAAGGGCATCCTTTGTGATTACACAACGTGGATGCCCATATTTGTACAGGAGATTTGTGGGAAAATGTAAAAATGCTCTAATTAGATCATCTTTGAACAGTGCTTAGTAGTAACTCATTACATCTGGATTAAGTACAAAAAAATAAGTACTTGTAGAGTATATTACATTTTGAAATGTTCATAATCAGATTACAGTTACTTTTTTATGGATTACATGATTACATACTATTCACACAATAATTAATAATGTACTGATTATCCTTAATTCTTCTCTCACTCTCTAACCTTTTCTTTTCTAAAAGTCCTACTGTGTGTCATAGAATTTAGCTTTGACTAGAGTCACAATATAGCATGGCCATGTAAATAAATGTGCAAACCATGCTTCTTTTTTATATCAATATGGCATGTGTAAGTTTAAAATAAGTTAGATAAAAAAAACGAATCTAAAAAAGTAGTCAGAATACATTACCTAAAATGTGTAACTAGATTACATTACTCACTACAATTTTTATCATGTAATGAATCATGCAATTTGTAAGTAATCTACCCAGCACTGGCTTTGTACCAAAAATAGCTGCACTATGTATACACATATGCAATATGTAGTTATCTTCATATCTACAAGTTGATTGTGCTATATAAACAATTTTTGACTTGAGTTTGAAATATGAGACCAGGCAGGTTGTTCATAGTCACACAATGACAATGTAGCGTTTAAATTCACACACACAAGTTTCTTATGACTTTGTCCAGTCCGTGTCCAATGCCACAATATCGCATTATTTTAACTAGATTAAGGTACCAGAGAACAACAGAGGATACTTAAGGGTCACCTAGGGTCAAGTTGTTCTCAAGTTTCAAGGCTAGTGTCCACATGGTTAGATAGACATAGTTCTATAAGAGTAATGGGTTCCCCTTCAGGAACCTGAGCTGTGTCAAATGTTTTGGGAACGCCTCCGGCGAGACCCCGTACTGAAGCATGTGTGAAATCAGTCCAATAGAGAAGCGAGACGTCACGAGCAGGGTGACGTGAGCAACCAGGAAGCACAAAGGCGCATCCGGCAAACGCACATGTTAGCTTCTGCTCTTCAGCGAGCGCGTCTGTGTATGTGTTGCATAAGCACTTCAGTCAGTCAGTATTTCTCTGTTAGAAAGCAAGATAAAACAAAATCTAACGTGGCGAGCGGACAATGTTTCAAGTCGTGTGTTCCTCCCTGCCCACGTTATCTCTGGGGTGGGGATGCACATGATTTGTGCGTGTTTGGGAGCAGTGCATGCACTCATGCCATGACTGTGAGCTTCTCCCGCTCCGTGTGCTCCGCTCCCGCCTGGCTGTCTTTGATGAAAGCGGCCAGGTTCGCGATCCTGCTGGGTCTGGCCCGCTGTTGCTGAGGCACAGTGGCGGCTGTTGTTGTGGGGATCGCAAGTGGATTTAGCGGAGGGATCCGAGTCGGGCTCGTCCTTATTTCAGTTCTCACCCGCTAGATCCACGGCTCCCTCTCAGGGATCGGAAGCCCGCCCAGCGGGTTTCTTTCACCCGGAGAGTGAGCCAGGCGCTTCATCTATGTTCCTCCGAGGAGGTTGCTGTGATGAGCGTCGACACGGAGGAGACTGCGGACTCGCCACCGCTGTCCGTCGCATATGAGGAGCTAGTGGAGGTTGTGACTAGTGCTGTAGCCAAGCTAAACATCGATTGGCCAGCCGAGAAACAGGATGCTCATCCCAAAAGCAAACTGCACGAGCACTTCCTTAAAGCCAGATCGCAACCTTCACGCCGGGGCCTTCCATTTTTCCCCGATCTCCATGCCGAGAAACTGTACTCAGCCCGACTCTTCAGCCCAACAGTCACCTATTACTCTAACATCGTGGGGCTGAATGAGAAGGGTTATGGGGCAATGCCAGCGGTGGAGCAGAGGCTCGTGAACTATCCTCTCCCCGTCCTCGGCATCGTCCCTGACGGCACCGAGGCTTCCCACCAGGCCAGTAAAAATGACATCCAGCCTGGTTCACTATCACCTTCTGGCCTCTTCGGCAGTGCAGTAGACACTGTTGTCGAGAGGTTTCAGAAGGCGAAGAAGCAGGCGGCTGCATTCCAGCGCTTCCTCCCTCGCCGTTCCCAGGTCTTTGGGACTGCTGAGCGGGAGCAGTAGGGGAGTAGTAGATAGATATATCTATCTATACAGTAGTAGATATTCTATCCCCCTACACTAACCCTACTCCTTTTGAAATTATAGTGTCCCACAAGGACAAGGATTTCTGATATTGCCATCTTTCTGACATTTTGTCCCCATAACATAGGGTTTACCTGAACCACACACACACACACACACACACACGTTTATCATCTTACATAAATCATTTATAGTGAAAAAATAATTAATTATATTTGGTTATGCCTAAATTTCAAACTAGTTCTTTTGAAACTATATCTATTGAATCTATAACCAGATATCTATAGATGCACCAAATGATTAACCATTACAGTAAAATGAGTTAGATTAAATAGACAAATGTATTAAACTGAATGAGAAGACATAAAAATAAAAGGTTTGATATAAGGTGTTTTAAGAAAGGCAGTTACTGTGAATGAAAAACTTATTTTGTTAAGTGAAAAGGATGCTTTGTGATTGTGTGTATTGTACTAAGACAACTGAAAATATGCTGCAATGTTTGAAAAAGTGCACTTTTGATTATCTGTTGTGATATTACTAAGAGTTTTGAAAATAACAGTTGCTTTTGAAAATAGTACTGAAGCGAAGAAAAAAAACTAAATGTTTCATGTTCATTCATAGAAAAGGTATATGTATGAATTTCATTTGTAACATTTTTGAATAAATTAATTTATCCAGATCTTAAAAAAAAAAAACAAGCCCTTGACCCAAATATTTAGGTAATTAACTGTTAATGAATTAATGACAAATTTATGTTTTCGGGCAAATAAGGACTATTAGCCACCTTATTCTTATTCTACATAATTTAGGCCCACAATAAATACAATTCAGTGTTGTTTGCATCAGGGGATTGGCTGTTAGCTGCTCTTCCTTCGTTGTTATTTATCAAAAGCTCAAGTGCACTGATCCTAATGTGTGCAATAGCTGTCATCAACACACCTGCTTCCAAAAGTTTAATGACAACCTTTGCTCTTCTTACCTACATGCTGATCTTAACTATTGCATTACCAAAGGGCAAAACCCTCTTTAAATCAACTTTAACATTCTTTTGCAAGACATGATGAGCAAGGTCGCAAATTGATTTATATTTCCGTGTTCGTAGGTGCTAAGCAAGGGTCAAACTGTGCGGGGACTCCAACGCACCTGAAAGATGGGATAATTGTCGGGCTCTGGGCCAAACGTTCAGCCTTCTACTACCCACGAGGGTCCGCTGCGGCGCCACGCATTGCGAAACATCACTCTTCCGTTCTAGTGAGGAGTCATAGAGAGAGCAGTGCCCAGGGCACCATCAAGGTTAATCTGTTAAACACAGGGTGACAAAGCTGCACCGTCAAATAAGGGGGTTTGCGCATGTCTAAGAAGTGTTTTTTGGAAGAAAAGAAGAGGTTACTGTTGACAGCTTTGCTTGAGTTCTTTTATTGTTGCCATCCACCCTAAGGGATCATTCATATAGATAAAACTCAGTTACATCTAACCAAAATATCATTGCAGTGCTGAATGTTTCTACTGCAGGCCTACTGCATTTGGAAATAGTTTTATAATTGAGATGTGTTTCACCCAAGGCAAACACGATTTCAAAGCAGGTAAATATGAGGCTACTAGCTTAGATGAGAGTTTAGTAACGCATAAAGAAGTCATCTTGCATAATCTTCTCATATTCAAATTTCAAAATAACCTGTTCTTGAGATTAGTTTAAGAGTTAGACGCTGCTCTGTGAATGATTAGAATTTAGCGTTTATAGTAAAAAAGAATTTGTTTTCCATTATACAGAACAATTATAAATAAAAAGCAAAGTCCATTTTAAAGAAATATTCAGAGTTTGAAACAAGTTAGGCTCAATTAACAGTGTCTATGGCAGGGTTTCTCAATAGACGGCCCGCGGGCCACATCCAGCCCGTGAGAGAAAAAAGTTTGGCCTGCGCTAATTTCAAATAATGTGGCATGAAAATTCAAACGCAGCATCAGAAAGCTACATTAACTTACATCGTGTCTACAACGGATGCGAGCGATGCAATAAAATACAATAGAACTAGTTATAATCAGTGATGCTGTCTTGAATGCGGCACGACACAACAAATCCCTGACAGTAAACTGCTGATTCGTTCTATTTATAACGTACTGACACAATTTTACAATGATTTGCAATGCTTTGTCACGTCCAGTGTAGATATGATGTGACAGCATAAACATGGTGAGTGTGTAGAAAAGAAAAGTAGAC
Organism: Sinocyclocheilus grahami; assembly: GCF_001515645.1. Taxonomy (NCBI): domain Eukaryota; kingdom Metazoa; phylum Chordata; class Actinopteri; order Cypriniformes; family Cyprinidae; genus Sinocyclocheilus; species Sinocyclocheilus grahami. Next base: position 1,857,567 of record NW_015505218.1, on the reverse strand, counting down.
ATGGGAAATAGATGATTCAAATGTGAATGGACTGAACAGTTTTGAGTGAGTGAGTGACTGATATCTTTGTTATGGAATTCACGTGTTGGTTCGCAGTGAGTTCACAGTTTTAACGTACAAGTTTGCTTTAATTTATTTTCAAGATCTGAGGTAAAATATCTATTGTTGCTTTCACTATGGCTATAAAGATAATGCAAAATAATATTCAAACTCACATTAGACACTTTTAACATTGAATAAAGCACATAATCATTACCTGAGATTATCAGTGTCATATTTTGTAGGTTGTTGCCTGCCGTGACGTCGCAGAAAATAAAAAACTTTCCTAAAATAGAACAAAAAAACTAATTTACTCCGACTACTAAAACCTGATTTGTTAATGCTCATGTAGCTGCACGAACAAATGGCATGTCAGCCCACCAAAACAGACAAGATTGACTGTCTACTGTATATAAATCGATGCTAAATGCCATTTCATCAGAATCTTTCCCTTTCAGTGCGAAGATCATCACCTCACTTGAATCTGAAGAAGAATGAAATAGCCTGCTTATTTGCCATAGAAGTGTACTCTTCTGATTTGGCATCCCCAACCGGAGTTGCAGAGGCTTCATGTTTGGCCCCTCGATGGGAGTCTTTACAGCTCCCGATGAGGGTAGCTAATACCGTTATCTGCATTTGCTCATTACTGTCAATAAAACCCTGTTTTCAAATGTGTCCATGTCCACATTCTGTAACAACAAGACAAATACATGTGTTAAGATTTTTGTGAGAAAAAAAACAAACTTGCTAATGTCTACTATAAGTTGTGAAAATTTTACGTTGATGCCATGACAATGTAAAGTCAAATTTGAACAACTAAAAAAAAACAAGCTTTAACAAAAAAATAAATAAAAAATGTATGTAGCAGTTGGAATGCATGATGAGAATTAACTGAACTTTCCTTTATTGCAGATTCAGGAGATGCACCTTCCGTACAATGTGTTAAGATTTTTGTGAGAAAAAAAACAAACTTGCTAATGTCTACTATAAGTTGTGAAAATTTTACGTTGATGCCATGACAATGTAAAGTCAAATTTGAACAACTAAAAAAAAAACAAGCTTTAACAAAAAAATAAATAAAAAATGTACGTAGCAGTTGGAATGCATGATGAGAATTAACTGAACTTTCCTTTATTGCAGATTCAGGAGATGCACCTTCCAGTGCACGGTGGAGCAGATGGATGAAGAGCACACACCTCGACAAATGTGGTAGGTATTCAGGTAGTCCTTAATATTAAACACAGGAAACACAAAGGAAGGGAAGACAGACAATCGCTGGAGTTCGTTCACTTTGATTAAATGAGACCAGACAATGGTAGCGGTGCTGATGAGTGAATCAGATGACGTGCAGGTGTGGCTGGTTAGTAGTCAGGTGAGGGTGTGCGCTGTGATTGGATGATCGCAGAGCCTGCCGATCTGTGACAGTCAGTATGTTTACATGCACAACAATACTCTGATTTTAATACAATTAAGACAATACTTTTATTAAGAATCTACCATGTAAACAGAGATTTTTTATTACCTTAATCTGACTAAAGTCATACTGAAAGTAAACACAAATCGAATTAAGACGTGGAGTTTTCCTATTTAGTCGCATTATTGAAGTGCAGTATAGACATGTACACACCTTAATCACATTATTACCGTCGAGTAGGACTTTTCGCCACATTTTGCGACAGGATACACACATGGCAGTGGTCAACCATTTGACGGCAAACAAAAGAGCATGGCTTCAAAAACACTGTCATCTGTTTGCACGCATAGCATGACAAATAATTTACTGCACTTGAAGCTTTCAGTAAATTAAAATTATGAAACACCCAAAACTGTATATGGCATCATAGCGAAGATTAACTATATGTTTATACATGAAATTCCGGAGGGGACGTTGGATGGCGTCGTGTGGTGATGTAATGTCGTGTGCAATTAATCGATCTATAACATGTAAAACGGGAACATGAAAGGAATATTTTTAATCGTAATATTGTCTTATTCAGATTAAGGTAAATAATTAGATTACTGATGTCCATGTAAACGTAGTCACTAATTACGGACATTTACATGCTGAGCCTGAGGCTGTTCTATATGCAAGCATCAGTGTCTTGAACTTGATGCGAGCTGTAACCGGCAGCCAGTGCAGGGAGATAAAGAGAGGTGTGATGTGGTCTTTTTTAGGTTCATTAAAGACCAGTTGTGCCGCTGCATTCTGAATCATTTGTAAAGGTTTGACTGCATGGACTGGAAGTCCAGCCAAAAGAGCATTGCAGTAGTCCAGCCTAGAAATGACAAGGGCCTGGACAAGAAGTTGTGCAGCATGCTCTGTTAGGAAGGGACTGATCTTTCTGATGTTGTGCAATGCAAACCTGCAAGATCTAGCAGTTTTTGCAATGTGGTCTTTTAAAGTCAGCTGGTCATCAAAGATTACACCAAGATTTCTGACCGAACTTCATGGGGTAATTGTTGATGAACCTAATGCTAAGTTCACACTACAGGATTTTAAGCCCGATTTAAGCCCGATTTGCAAGTTAATGAGCTCGCCGACAGGTCGGGCTGTGATCGGGGGGAAATCAGTGGGTGATCAGTGCTCGCCAATCTTTATGTGTAAACTACATAATGACGTAACAAAGAGGCTCGCTGACGCATCACCGACACGTCTTGACATCACGTGGTGTCAGGTGTCGTGACGAGCTACAGCCAATGACAGAGCAAGGCATGGGTTGAGGTCACTGGAAGAAAAACAACAGCAGCAACATGGCTTAAAGAAAAGTTTGGAAACAATAAATGGAGCAAAAAATATTATGGAGCAAACAGCTTGCAGTGCTAATTTTTTCCCAACATCCATTTTCAAATAAACAACTTGTGTTTCACGTGTTGTTTCGCGTCATTTCCGTTCCAATTCTCGTGTGTGTTTTTGTAAAAAAAATGTGGGTTGTAGAATCGTTGGGTGACAGAGTTGTTGTCAGCTTGTGTTGTGTGTAACCCACGGTTGTGGATCATTTACATAGAGTCACGTAGTGTGAACACCACAACGACTTAATGACAGACAATCAAGTCATGTAGTCTGAACAGCACAGCGATCTGCCAACGTTTAAAGCCGTGTAGTGTGAACTTAGCTTAACTGGACAGTGAAGTCATGCTGTAATGCTGTAATGGTGAAGTGGCCAATAAATCAGAGGAAGCTGGTAACTGAGCACGTACTGGAAGGTAGTGCGTTCAGTAGCAGGCTGATGGAGGAAATCTGGGCGTACTTGGCCCAGCATAGGAACTGGTTCCAAGAGTTCAGGTGGCTGTGGGAGAAGGTTCGTAGGAAGTGACCGATCTCCTGGATGTTCTCTTCCATCTGCCCGTTCAACTGGGCATGTGTTAAAATCAGAGGGTGCAGGTCTGTGATGTAATCCACACCTAGGTGTGACCATGGCCATTTGGGAATGGGCAGAGGATGGTGCCTGCCGGCTGGAAGATGGCGTGGGCTCTTTGAGATGGCACAGTCAGAGCAGCCACGCAAGAACCATCTCACATTCCTAGCCATGTAGGACCACCAGAAGCGGTCTTTTAGCAGCAAGAGGTTGCTATTGGCTACACTCCTTTCACTCCTCTCTGGGTGGCCAGAGCCCAGAGAGGAGTGAATGGAGTGAATTAGTGGGGTGTGTTGAGAACGAAGGACATACTGAAGACCTTGTGGACACCCCAGCGGAGTGGCTTCAGAGCCATTGGAGAAGGTGGGCTGATCCTGAGACCACTGGATGGGGTGGAAGGCAAGAAGTGCTCAGGCTCTTCATTAGCTTCCTTGGGAACAAGGAGACAGGCAAGAGCGTCCGCCTTGAAGTTCTTGGTGCCTGGATGATAGGAGATGGAGAAATTGAAACAGGTGAAAAATAAAGCCCATTTTGCCTGACAAGGATTTCGTTTTTTGGGTTCCCAAAGATATTCTAGGTTCTTGTGGTCAGTTAACGTGGTAGATGGTTGTTGAGCCCCCTTCAACCAATGCCTCCATTCTTTCAAGCAGGAGCTTGTTGACCAGGAATTATTGTAGTTCTTTTTCAGGGTGAGTCTCTTAATATTATTATAATAATATTAATAAGAAATATTAGGATTCCCTTGCTGCTGAGACATCACCACTCCTACGCCGGTGGTTGATGCATCCACTTCTACGATGAAGGGTTTGCTGGGGTCAGAATGTACTGGGAGCGGTGCACGGATGAAGGCGGTCTTGAGGTTCTGGAAGGCTTCTGTAGCAGCTGAAGTCTAGGATAGAGACTTGGGCTTGTTCATGAGCAGGTTTGTCAATGGACTGTTGATGGAGCTGTAGTTCTGAACGAAATGCCAGTTGAAGTTTGCGAACCCTAGGAAGAATTGCAATTACTTGATGCTGGTAGGTGTGGGCCAGTTCTTGACAGCTTCCACCTTCCCCTCGTACATCTGGATACCGTGTTTGCTGATGTTATATCCCAGGGAACTGCACTGAGGACTGATAGAAAGAGCAGTTTTCAGCTTTAAGGAACAGTTGGAGTTCTCTCAGGCATTGTTTAGGTCTACCTCTAAACAATCAGTAAGGTGTAAGGTATATATATATTGGAATTACAACCACTTAGTGTTCAATGTTCACTGTGAAAGAATTTAATGGCAACAATAAATCAAACACATTAAATACACTGCATTAAATATATTTGATTCTCATATAGCTTATCGATGATAGATTCAGAAATAAGACTTGCATGATAAAACCTCAGTGTCTCTGATACAGATTATTTGCACTCGTAGGAGAAAAAAAGAGAAAGATGTAATTAAGGCATCCATGCTAAATCTAATGAACTTGAGCATAGACAGCATGCAAAAGTGCAAAAGCCAACTGTCAATTTATTTGATTTTGCTGAGAATTTTAAGTAGGGCTCATTTACCAGAATTCATTAACATTTTAAAGGGATCATGAACTGCCTTTGTTTTTTATTTTGTAATGTTCTCTGAGGTCCACTTATAATGTTATCAAGATTTCTATATCAAAAACCATCATAATGTAGAAGTAATAAGCTATTTTCTGTCCTGTTTTGACCCCCCTCATCAGAATGCTCCGTTTGAATAGGCGTGGCGGATTGTAGACTCAGAAGTAAACACCCAATGCTATGATTGGCTAACAGTTGTTTATGTGTGTTTGAAAGCCTATGTCCTTCACAGATGGACACTACAGGGATTTAAGTTAAAAACACATAAATACTCATATCTAATGATCTGTTTAACAGGCAAAGCAATAGTGACTACGTAATAAAAAAAAGATACTTTTAAAAGTTGTTGCGACATTAATGTCCGATCCAATATAGTCAGCACAGTACTGCCTTTCAGTTTCAGTCATTCTGAAAATCCTGCATCGAATTGTGCCTTTTTGGTAAACAAATCTGCGGTAAAATGAAGTGAACAAAGGACCAAGTTCTTACTGACATGGTCTGAAACTTCATTAAAAATAAAGTTCATCCACTCTTTCCTAATGTTGGGGTCAGAAGGAAGGCAATGCAAAGACTGTTTTTCCACAACTTGGCACTGCACGGGGTCTTGTTGTCTTCTGCGCCATATTTATCGTTTTGTAGAACTGCGTTCGCCTCTCTTGTCAGCAGGTGGGGCTAAACAGGCAGCGATGTCGAAGCAGGTGTTGATCCTCTTCTGCAGAGGCGTTGTTTAGCCACACTATTACATCATAGAATGGCACATTCCACAACCTATCGTTTTGGCAGACTGGTTTCAGTATAAGCTGTTTTTAGGCTAACTAAAAAGTTCTGAGTTCTGAAACTTACAGGATATTTTTATAGTAAAATGACCTCTTATATGTCAAGATCGGTTTCTCAGTTCATGACCCCTTTAAACCTAGAATTGCAGCCTTCCATATTGATGTTGTTCTCTGATCACTGTAATGAACGTTAAGCCTATTTTTTTTATTATTTTTCTTTTTACAAATCTAATTTTTATTATAAAGCAAATTAACAGACAAAAAACGTTTTACTTTTTAGCCTTACTTGTGACTATGTTAATGGATTGCTCCCATTCACTTCCATTTTAAGTGCCTCAACTGTAACCCGCATTTATTTATTTATTTATTTTTTCTTCTTTAAGTTTTTATTGATCCTAGAACTTTCCTTTAAGGAATGAATACAATAATGCCTAGCCAATTACATTTACAGAAATTACACTTCTGATCTATTTTGTTCATAGAGTCTTTTTCTACCAAAATGCACATTCATTTTAGATTTTATTTTGATTGAAAGATAGCAAATATGATAGTACATGCAGTAACATGGTCTGGTATCTTAAACATTCAAAATATAACACTTTTTAAAGGGTATATGCCAAGCACAATGTAATTATGTTGGCCTCAGTTTCATAGACTGAGACAAGCCCTTTGCCATGGTTTGTAAAGGCCTGCATTCGTTTGTGATTATTGTGATTTTAATTGGCACACAGTTCTTCTGATAACCCCTTTTTGCACTCCTAATAACCCAGCCCTTATGCATTGATTGTTGTCATGCTTAGATACGTTCAAAAGAAATCCTGACTCGGATACCTACAATGAATCAGCATTATGAGTCAACCACATCAAACCGAAAAAAGAACTGGCACAATCACAATTACAGGCTACCTGAAACAGTTTGCCAGAACAAACTGCTCATTATGCTCTTCCATAACTATATAATTAGAACAATATTGCAAAGGTGTTTTCCATATGATGAAGCACGTCTGGCCAGAAGTGGCCTTACTCTGTTTGTCCATTAGGAGCTGTTTTTAGATTCAACTATGTAGTTTATCTAGCCCTGATTTGGATATGCATCAGCATACTAGCAGCTTCATGCAGTCTTTATCACGACAGGCATCAAAAAGACAAGCATGCCTCATTAAAAAGAAGTGATGTTATTAAATTTATTGGCAATTTCCTTTTTGACATTATCATAGCAACACCAAAGAGAACTGTTACGCTGGTTCCGGCACCACCCCTTTCGTTCCCGTCTCCCTCCCCGGATGCTGTGATCAAGGGTAATTACCTGCACAGACATAGCACTGAACAAAGCAAACAGGGAGTGGCCCCAAATAGGAGGTCTAGACTTGGTGTCTCTCTGCAGTTTTCTCTTCCTCATTCTATCAATTTATATCTATCAATCTATTTGTCTATCTATCTCTATTTACTTAGATTGTTTGTTCCTAGTCACTGTGTGTTGTGTGTTGACACATCAGAGACAGAGAACCAGAAAAGCAAAACAAGAACATAATTACAGGAATACTGTTGGTCTTTTGCAGACCGTTTGACATTTGCTTGGCATACAGGAACTTATGGTATTTTTCATACTTAAATTTGTATACTGTGTTTTGGAATTAAACAGTCTATTGATATAGTATGCATCTAGGAGCTTCCAATGAATTTGGTACTTATGTACACTTCTTTGTTTCTTTGTAGAGTAAAACTGCGGTAAATAGAGGTGTTATTTATAATAAACCAAAGCATATAAACTTTATAGTATTCAATAACTATAAAAATATACGTTATACTATTCACGAATAAAACATTTGGAAACACTTCAAGGACCAGTTTTCACTGTTAACTATTTTCTTATTAGCATGCATATATTGGCTGTTTATTAGTACTTATAAAGCACATATTAAAGCCTTGTTCTGCATTACCATATTTTTGATCCCTTAATCCTATCCCCCACCTAAACTTAATAAATACCTTACTAAGTATTAATAAGCAGCAAATTAAGCGTTTGTTCAGGGAAAACTCTTAGATAATAGTGAATAAGTTACTATTCTACCCTATTCTAAAGTGTTACCAAACATTTAGTAATTATTAACAATTATTTATGTTCTGACACTAAGTAATGGTTTCTGAAATTTTTGTATTTTGTTTAAGCTTATTGTTCTTTTGGATGTCTGAACAATTTGTATAATATCTTTAATAATTTATTTTTCTTTTTGTTTTTCTTTGTTATACTTGTGCTTATTGTCCAAATCATATGAGAACTTAAAACTGCTTTTCGGCCATCCCCTTTTTATTTTCTCCTCAAGGTTTCAGTTAACCAACTTAAACAACATACTTTCAAGCAATACCATATCTGCTTTATGCAATGGCTTGTGTTAGTATAATTACAGCTCAATCTCAAGAGCCTTTGATTTTTGTTTCTACCACTGAAGCCATTTGCCCTTTGGTGCCTTATTACAGTAAATTAAGCTGATTACACAAAGTTGTGTTGTTATACTTAGGAGGAATATAGTTTCCTTCCCCAAACTGTGCACATAATGCTTGTATAATCTCTGAATATTATGTCACATATATGACCTGGAAGCCTTAAATGTGTGCATCGCGGAAACTAATTAGTGGTTTTGCTATTACTACTGCTTGTAAGGTTGGAGATTTGAACAGTATTAAAATTCATCATGCAACCCTCAAATTCCTCAAATTGTGTTGTTGTAATCTCAAGAGTATTAGTTATGGAAGCATATGGGTAGCAAAATTCATTTTGAAATGTAATTTGTAAAATGGCAATGCAATATACATTTACATTTAGTCATTTAGCAGACGCTTTTATCCAAAGCGACTTACAAATGGGAACAATAGAAGCAATCAAAACTAACAAAGAGCAACATGTAAAATAACAATGCATTTCTTTATTTAAATTAAAATTTTCCCATACATATGTGCAATGTTTAGTGCAAAATGAAAATGAAAATTAAATTATATCATTTAGATTTGCTATTTCCTACACTAGTTTTAATATTTAAATTAAAAACATATTTTAATGCTTTATAAGTTGAAAAATTAAAATTAAAATGTATTACCCAAATTGATAAGATGTTAAAAATGTCCAAGCCAAAACTGTAGCAAAATTATCATTTAAATGCCATTTTTCCTAAATGCATTTAGACTTACGGGTAGGACACTTGGGATTGCATTTTCATCATGATACCGCGTGATAATTGTAGCAAAATGCAGTGTGAATTTCAAAATGCATTCTGAGTCAAATGTACAGCAAAAGGGTAGCAAAAAATAGTGATTTAAATGTATTTTATTTTTCTTAAATGCATTGAAACTTACACTTAAGAGGTTTGAATTGCATTTTCATTAAATACCCTGTGATCAGTGTAGACTAGTCAATGTGGATTTGAAAATGCATTCCGAGCTGATCACGCCCCCAACCTGTCAATCATTACATCAAGGTGGGGCTCGGCAACAAGACGCACAATAGGTCAATATTCACCATTAACCAAACACTTTTCACCTGCCTCAACATCTCTCACTGTTTACACTCCGATTGATGCACATAACCAAACAGACAGTGCAATTCTACACTTAGGCCTATTTACTTGCCACCTTACACTGTGGCTACACCGGACGCAACAGTTGTCGTGTTGTGTCGCATCGCGCCACATCCAGTTTAGACAGCATCACTGATTATAATGGGTTCAATACTGTCATATGTCGCGCTGCTCGCGTTCGGTGTATACACAGTGTTGCCTTCCTCTCTTCTAACCCATAATAGAGTGCACGTCCCGTGGCACCTAAGCGTCGCGCATGCCCTCTTAGACTTAAGATCTCTCAGTCTGTTTACACTCTGGTTGATGCCCGTGACCATACAGAAAATGCCGCTTCACCACTTCACCAGTCAGATCTAGATGCAGCTGTCACAGAACATGCCACAGCCAAAAAGAGATAACTTAATATTAAAAATCACGGGCATCAATCGTGGTGTCCGGTGGCTGTAAACAGTGAGAGCTCTTGTGGCAGGCACGTGACGTTTAGGTGCCACGGAACACGCGCTATATTACGGATTAAAAGAGAGGAACAAAATATAATGTAAGGTGGTAAATAAGTGTAACGTTAGAATTGCACTATTTACTTACATGCATCACTCGGCGTGCAGACAGTGAGATGTGAGACGCACCTGCAGTCGTTAGGTGCTCTGGGACACGCGATCCATTATAGGAGAAGAATAAAGTATGGTGGCAAATAGGTAAAAGTGTAGAATTGCACTGTCTGTTTGCTTATGTGCATCAATCGGAGTGTAGACAGTCGGAGATGTTGAGGCACGTGAAAAGCGTTTGGTTAATGGTGAATATTGACCTATTGTGCTTCTTGGTGCCGAGCCCACATTTGATGTAATGATTGACAGTTTGGGGGCATGATCGGCTCGGAATGCATTTTCAAATTCACATGGACTTAAACTACATTATCGTGGTGTATTTAATGAAAATGCAATTGAAACGTCTTCAGTGTAAGTGTCAATGCATTTAAGAAAAATAAAAGACATTTAAATCACCATTTTGCTACTCTTTTGCTGCATCTTTGGCTCACAATGCATTTTGAAATTCACACTGCATTTTGCTACAATTATCACATTATATCATATCATATAATTTTACAAAAAAATGTGGTTCTACAACACATACATTTACTTACATTAAAATACACAATACTGACCTATTGGCAGTATCTAAAACTATTTACATAACAACAACTTTAAAGACGTACATTTAAGGAACCCTTATTTATGAATAATGAATTAATCAGTTGATACTATTGTATTTTTGATCATTGAGATATGTTTTCAGTCACATTGTTTTATTGTTCTGTGTGACTTCTGGTGCCAACTCTTTTCAAATTATGATATAATGTTAAACAAGACTACACTTGAATTACATTAATTCTCTAATCATTTAACTATTACTTGTCTTGTAATATTTACATTATTTTGTTTGCCATGGGACACAAATTAACCTTGCTCAATATGCTGTACTCATCAAATATGTTGCCAGAAAAAGCTTTATGACAAAGGATTTAGGTCAGTGATATCAAATGCTCATTGCATTACATTGCAATGCTCAATTGCACATTGTCATTGTCGCTTTTTGATATTTTTGTAATAGATAATTAATAGTGACTGTCCTTACAGTATCTGTCTGTTACATTTTTATTTATACTGTTTATATTTGCAAGAAATTTTTAGGGTTAGGTTTAGAGGTGTAGTGGGATTAGCAGCTCAAAAACATATATTTAACAGTACAGCGGTAATAGTAAGGTGGTTATGTTTAGTTGTAGGGTTAAGGGATATAAAATATATAAATTAAATGGTAAAAATATGATAAAAATATAAAGAATAAAATATGATATAGAAGATGAATTTATGTTTAACGTTTCTATAGCTGTAAATTAGTAATATGTCCATTTTGTAGGATTTTATGTATCTCCTAATTTTCACACTTTTTCACATACATTGATGAAATTACAACTTGATCGCAAATGGTGCACAATAAAAATATTCTATTCACAAATAATACTTACCTTGATTTATTTGTTTTCTTCACATAATCATCTAGTACTAGTTTTTGGAAAACAACAACAAAAACAGCCTAACTGTTTACAGTAGGTAAGCAATGTAGCAAGTTGGTATATTATTATAGAATGTGCACGTCACAGCCGTGAGTATATCAACGTTTTTACAACAGCTTTGAATGTGTCTCATCCAATGAGAATTTAGTGTAAGAAGTAGAGTCTATGTGGTCGACTGCAGGCTAA
>NW_015505218.1:1838174-1845973 GCF_001515645.1 Sinocyclocheilus grahami | reverse complement strand
GAATAAAATATGATATAGAAGATGAATTTATGTTTAACGTTTCTAAAGCTGTAAATTAGTAATATGTCCATTTTGTAGGATTTTATGTATCTCCTAATTTTCACACTTTTTCACATACATTGATGAAATTACAACTTGATCGCAAATGGTGCACAATAAAAAATATTCTATTCACAAATAATACTTACCTTGATTTATTTGTTTTCTTCACATAATCATCTAGTACTAGTTTTTGGAAAACAACAACAAAAACAGCCAACTGTTTACAGTAGGTAAGCAATGTAGCAAGTTGGTATATTATTATAGAATGTGCACGTCACAGCTGTGAGTATATCAACGTTTTTACAACAGCTTTGAATGTGTCTCATCCAATGATAATTTAGTGTAAGAAGTAGAGTCTATGTGGTCGACTGCAGGCTAACTTTAAAGTAATGAACTCTTCGTATTAGCTTTTAAAGCCAAGTGGTATCAAGGGCTCTCAAAGTATCAACATTAATATTTCATGTTTGACTTGATACAAAGCTCTTCTGCCCTGTCTCTTCCTTTCTCTCACTCTCTGGTTGCCTCCATTTTCCTTTCTGTCGTTCCCTTTCCCTTGTCCATCCATCTGGAGTTGATCAGCTCATTTCCTGACTAGTATTACAGTGAACAATTATCTTCAGATCGGGAGACTGCGGGACTTAAAAGACTCTGAGTAGCAGGGGGCCGAAGAGCAGATGAAAAAGGGGGCACATGTGTCCCATCACCTTAATGAAATCAACCTGACCATCCCGGAGCGACTCCCTCTGCTAACACGACACACTGTCACCACTCATTTACCCCTCCACTCGCACCAAACCGCACAACAAACACACTCAAGCTGACCTGTCACATCTAATTTACACTCAATTATACAACTCTCAGACTGTCATGGCTAAGTGGCTACTTCTCTGACTCAATGGTTTTGGTGAACAAAAAGTGTAACAAATCAGTTAACGTTTCCTTAGTTTTTGACCTTTAACCCTGTAAGAGACTTACAAAATAATGTTAAAAATGTTTACAAAAAGGCAAAGAAGATAGTAGATTAACAATTCATAGCTGTCAGTCCTTGATTAAGTGGAAACCAAAACAAGCAGAGAATTGCTCTTTTGCAGGCCTGCCAATCAATGAGACGACAGGCAGAAAACTACTAACGTTCTTTTTTTCCTTTCTTTCTGAGGGTGCATGCTGGGGCACTGACATTTGAACTTGTGGGCGGAGGGTTCCTGACAGACCCCTGTGGCAGTCTGCTCCCATTGAGCGTCCGATCTAGGGAGAGGACTTGGGAGGGGGAGAGAGTTCCTCCCACTCTGACTTGCCCCACTGTGCCTGGCGTCTCTCTCTCATTAAATGTTGTTGGGGTCTGAGGCAAACGTCTGCTTGGGCTGGGGGGCAGGAAGGATCGCATTAATGAAGGGGACACCCGCTGTCCAGGTGTCGGGTGACATGCCGTGCCCTGTTTGTGTTTGGGTCTAGAGGGTTTATTGTGACCGCACTTGTGAATAACAGTCTCGGTCTGTTTCGTTGTTTTAGCTCGTGTTCTAATTCCTTCAGTGTCCATATTTAGAAACCACACGTGATATCTTTTTCTAAAGAGTTCTTCGAGGTGAACAGACATCATTCAAGTCAACAATGAGTCCAGCTTAAGGTGATGGAAGAACTTGAGCGGATATCTCCAGGGGTAATTCTTCTTCACGCTTTTGCTGTGGCAACCGATCTTTTTTGTACCATTCCCTACATTTAAAAAACAATTACGCCAAGCTAGAGCCTTGACCTAAATTAAAAGCCTGTCTCTGTGTTGTAAACTCTTCTCATAAATCAAGGCTTCCGTGCATTGCTCAGTCACTGTCTATGAGAAATGAGAGGTCGCGCAAGGGCCCCTTCATTTACTTGTGGGCGTTTACACGGAAACTTTAGTCATGAAGGTGGGTGAGTCATGAACCCTAATGCCTTCATCGGTTCAGGGATCTGGCATGGCGGCAATCTGTGATTACAAAGCATGGCACATCTCCAGGGATCCAATAAGAGAACCCAGAACCAAAAAGAGGCCAGCTGAATGTTGTTTGTTTGGTCCTTCCCTGTAGGGATTTTTTTTTTAAATGAGGATTTGAAAGTCTTTTAAGTCAATACTTTGCCTTCATTAACAATCAGTGCAGAGCAACATATTATTACCATGTATCACCTTGATAAAAAAAAAATCCAACAATTGATATTCCAAGCCGCTTTTAGTGTTGCAGGGATGGTGGAACATACACATATTTTTCTATACATTACATACACATAATTTTTTTTTCTATACATTAAAATGATAAATTCAAAACATAAAAAAGATATCAAGTCAATTGGTTTAATTTTTATATGGCACTTTCCTTATAAAATTTTTTTCAAAGCTTTAAAGAACAATATCACAGTAATAATGACTTTACCTTAAGAAGTTATGCCTTAATATGTTTGTCTGTAACCCCCCAGTGAACAAGCCTGAGGCAACTAAGACAAGAAACCATACCACAACATAGCATAATACCTTTTAAAGAAACAGTTACATTTTCAGTTCTTTAAAAAAAACATCACTTAGTCAGCAGGTATTTGTCAACAAAAAGGTAGACTTGCACAACAAGGAACCTATCAACAAGCCTGAGGCAACTAAGACAAGAAACCATACCACAACATAGCATAATACCTTTTAAAGAAACAGTTACATTTTCAGTTCTTTAAAAAAAAACATCACTTAGTCAGCAGGTATTTGTCAACAAAAAGGTAGACTTGCACAACAAGGAATGTGTTGAGTGAATCATTTTTATATTACATGATAATTTATTTGCCTCTAAGTAATACCTTCCTCCCTTGAGCTAATTGAAGCTGGCGCCATCCTCCTTTGGTGGGTAGCAATTTTCTCTCATTACAGCAAATGTTTGCTCTAAGAGAAGGCTCTGGAAGCCTAATAAGGTACTAATAAAAACAAAGCGATGACAGTTGCTGTCACCTGTGCCAAGTCTTGTCATGCAGTGTAATTAGTGAGACAAGGCATGTGATCCCCTATTCTCTGCATTATCTGAGTACAAAGACAATACATATGTTGCTCTCCTCAAACAAGATTCACATTGAATTGCACCTTCTTACTCTATCCCTTTTGACCCTTACTTGTCCTGACAGTATTTAGTTTAAACTAAGTTAATGTTTAAAAACTGAACAATGGTGATATAAAGTTGACAGTAAATCATATTTAATGTTCACATTTGAACCAGAGGTAGGTAGATAACATCTGCCAATCTCTGTCATGTTCAGTTGACAGAAATCCCTATTGAGTAAAGCATGATCGAGAAATGATATGGCCAGGTGCAAGTTTGATTTGGTGGATCATAGCGTGTGTAAAGCTGGGCAAATAGATGTGTAAACAGTTTGTTAGATTGAAGAAATTTAAATAGCTGCACAAGCATTCCTGCACTGCAAAGCTGAGCCCATAATTACAATGCTCAAGGTGTGTCCAAACATACCGGAAAAACCAGGAGCATTTTTTTTGACATTTTCTGCACTCTCTGGCAAACCTGCCTCCATTTATTTACAAAGGTCAAAGAGATCAGAGAGGAAGGAAAGAATATGTGTTGGTCAATTTCAGAAAAGCTTATCCTAAAGGGTAATTTTCCTGCATCTCTTTTGAACGCTATATTTAAGGCATAACATTGCTTTTTCTTCTCTCTCTCACGGTGAGTATTTCTCATATGTCTCCTGTCAGCTCCTATGATCCTCAACTGCGAACGTATGTCCTTCTCATCTATCACTACAGTTCAGCAGTCTTTCTTAGTCCATCTACGCAAAGAGTTGGATTGTGCTCAACAAGGTGCCTAAGGGCAGGGGCGTGACGGATGAGTGTGTGCATGCGTGTGTGTTTGCGTGTGTGTGTATGTGTGTACAGGGAGGCGACTCCTCCTGAGTGGAGCCGCTGAACTGCCACAGTTTCTCCCCTGAGGAGAGGCGCCTTTCATCTCCCCGCTCACTGGCGCCTTCACAAACCTCAGATTGTCTGTGAAATCACCCTGCTTAATAAACGCGCTGAGGCTCCTGGGAACGACAAGCTAGCAGAATCTCACCCTGCAGCATTAGTGCACATACAAACACGCATAAAGACCAGTCCAACAAGCAGCTGATTGCTGCTCCAGCTATTCATTACAAGAGAAGAAGGGTGATGTTTATTTGAAATGTGATTGCCCAAAAACCCTAAGTGTCATGGTTACAAACAATTCCCCCATCTAGGACGAGACCAAAAGCAATCCGTCTCTGTTAAATGCCTTATTACTGTACAGTTTCTCAGCTTCAGTGTCCACAAGACATGAATTTCATGGTAAATACATTTCCTTTCTCTCTCATAGCGATAATTTGCTTCACTTTGAAACTAAAGGGCCTTTCGCACCGCTTTAGTTCTAGAACTAAATGTACAGTACTAAAGTACTAGGACGATTTTGTGCGAACTATTTCCCAGTACCATTTAAAGGGTTGCATTCGAACCGACAGTGTGTACTAAGTGACGTAAGCCGGTCGACAGCGTCGTCATTTGTGCGCGGCATTCAACAACAGAAACAAAGAAGAACAACATTAACAACAGGAGGATGGAGGATGCTGTGATCGGAGCTGTTTTTGTTGTGTCTTGCGGGTTTCACAATAATGGACATGGAAATTCGACGTATACGTAAAGCGATTGAAAGAACGGAAAGGAGGACTAAGAATCTCCAACGACAACTGGCAGTGCTACATTTGCTACAAATGCCTGCACTTCAGCGTCTGTCCATCTCTCGCTGTTCTCCATACTTGCGTAATAAGTTGACTCAATGTTTACAGTATGTTTACACTGTGTTTTAAATCATGGCGGGTGAGGGTGTTTTCGAACGCGTTTGGCCAATCAATGTCTACTTACGTCACGATTAGTACCAGTTGTGCTGGTTAGACCCTGCTCCGGAGTAGGAGCTAATTTGGTTCTCGAAAAAGGCAGTACTAAAATCGCACCCAGTTCCTGCGGTGCGAAAACGCCAAAAAGTGGGTAGTTACACAATTAGTTCTGGTACTATGAAAAGGTTCCTGCGGTGTGAAAGGCCCTAATCTCTCATGTTTGAAGAGTAAACACCCTAATGCTTTCGTTAGCAGTTTACTGCCGTTGCCAGGAACAAATGCTTTTTTTTTTCAAGGAGATTAGATGGCGTGCTAAAGAAATAGCAGACAGCAAATGGCAAACTAACTTTTTTAAAGCAAATAATAACACTTTAATTTATACCTTGGATAGTAATGATACATTGCATTGTAATGCCTGAAGCACATTTTCTTGTATTTGTCTGGGCTGCTGTTTGGTTATTCTGTCACATTTTAACTGTTTGTAGGCCACAGAATACACACTTCATCAATAGTGAAGCATCTTGGCTTGTGCATTTTAAGTAAAATAAACATGCTGGTACTACAGTAAGACATAAACGGGCAACTTAACACATTAAGCAACTTAAGCTAAAAGCAGAAGCAGATCAACAGAATGGAACAAAATGCTCGAGGCAATCTTTTAAAAAAAGTAACTGTTTCCAACATACTTAAAAATGCCACATTTATAGTGATAATCTGATAAACCAGCATAAATTGTCACAGTGGTTGGTAAAAACAACTGTCTAACAAACTGTCAATCTGCTTTATTAAGAAGTTTTTGGAAACAAACTGTCCTGACCCTGTTGACACCAACAGAATTAATTCACTGAGGATTTATGTTCGTTGGAATAGTGTGTGAACTAACAGAACTACAAACAACGAGAACTCAAATAATGTGTTAAGAGTTTATCCACGTCACCATAAATATGTGCAGTTCACACACTCACTTATTACTCTATATTGTTATCTTTGTTTCCTATTGAATCCATAGCTTTACTTACCAAAATTCCAGAATCTTTCGCTAAATCTGTCGCTGTCATTTTGTCAATCATAATGATGGACTCTTTATTGCAAACTCAGTAAGCCAATCACGAGTAATAGAACGCGCTGCCGAATTCAGCAGCGTTCTCATTGGTCAAAAGTTCTCCCGTCGCCTTGGTGCTGCTGAGCAACGGAGCAACTCTGATTGGCTGAAAGTTCTGTTGCGGCCGAGTGCTTCAAGGCATCAAAGGCTTCATGCTTTTTTCATGAGACGTCAGAGTGACTTTGAAGCTCGAGGATGTCCGCGTCCGCGAGCTTGAAGGAATCAGACGGAGCTCGGGACATGGAGCAGCGCAAAACCCAAGTGTCAAGCCACCCATTCAGCGTCGAGTCTCTTATATCTAGCCACAAAACCAGTAAAGACTTTGAAAGACGGCGCGAGGATGTATCCACCCAGTTTGCTAAGACTGAGATCAGGGATTCTTGTGGCTCGGCTGGAATACAAGAGCACTGTATGCAGACCTCACCCGTCAAATCGGAGTCCCCTGACCCGGACGACTGCACACCATGGGTTATGAACTCTAGATTCGCCCAAACACGTAAGCAATTTCATTTTCTGAACGAACTGCTTATGCTTTAAATGAAACAATATAAATTACGACAGGGTCTATAATCGTCATAAAAATGATCTTTCCTAAAACGAGCAATTTGACTCATTTTATTGAAACTTATAATAGATCTAAAAAGTGTCAATGCTGTCTTCTTAATTTATACATAGCCGACATCATATTTCATGATTACTTCGTATTAGGCAATTTGCAAATAAAGCGAATACATGCTTAATATTCTGTGAAAGTATACATTTAATGGAAACTAGAGACACATGAGGGCCAACTGCTCTGAAAACATAACGCCATAAGCAGTTTTATTTAGGAGAACTCTGATTTAATTAAGATTATAACACTAGTATACTTTTTTTTGTAATTAAGCGGAATAGCCTATGTACAGTAGATGGCAATATCGGACGAAGTACACAAATCAAGTCCTTGAGTAAAAGTACAGATCCGTATAATAAAATATCACTCCAGTAAAAGTACTCAGTTTTGAATTTTACTCGAGTGAAAGTACAAAAGTACTTGATTTTTTTTAATGTACTTAAGTAAAAAGTACCGGTAGATGAATGTTTATTTTGCAGTTTTAGATAGGCTACTTTTATCATTTAATTTTATATTAGCATATATTTTTTATAATTAAAATACTGCTCAAAATACCTGGGATTTCCCCAAAATAACCAATAAGGAAATAATTAATATAATAAGGAAAATGTAATTAGATTTTCATAATGATTTTTTTCTTCTCAAACCTTGTCTGTGGTGTAAAAACACCCCTGGCCAAATGCCCCCAGAGGGCATCAATTCCCACTTTGATAACTGTAGTTACCATGTTCTGAACATCGCATCAGGGCCGTTTCTAGGCATAGGTGAGCTAAGCGGTCGCCTAGGGCGCCACCAACTGAACGGGCGCCGATAAAGAGTGGCATGGTCACCCTGAAATATGACAGCCGCCCCCACTGGATCCCCCAACATTATTGGGCTAGAGTACTGTCAATCTGACGATGCCTGTATGCCACTAGATCAGAGTGCTGTCAATTGCTGCCTGATTGTTGGATGTAAAGTTTGCATTTGGAGCGCTCAACAATGCCATTAGATCAGTTAAAATCAGTATTTTGTTTAGGCAGTATTTGTGGCACTTTTGTAGCACATTTGTCCAAATATTTGAGGCAGATTTGTCCAAAAGGTGTGCGTTTTTTGCGCCAATGCATTGTTAAAGGATCAGCGTGTCATGTAGTATTCCCATATAAATTTTAACATCCAATTAAAAAATATTTGTATAGTAAAATT
>NW_015505218.1:1794352-1837931 GCF_001515645.1 Sinocyclocheilus grahami | reverse complement strand
TATATATATATAATTTGGGGGAGGGGCAATAGGGATTACGGCCCTGCATCACATCCTTTCTTTTTCCCTCAGATGTAATCTATCTAGGTGGTTGAATAAAAATATTTGGACTTTATTAAAAAAAAATACCTCAATTTAGCACCAGCAAGCTCGTTATCTAGACAGTTAGCATCAAGGCAAGGCAAGGCAAGTTTATTTGTATAGCACATTTCATACACAATGGTAATTCAAAGTGCTTTACATAAAATAAAATAAAAACAATAACCACAACAATAAAACAAGGAATTTAAAATTATAAAAAATAAAAAAAACATTACATCAGCTAACATTATTGACTTATTGTCAGCATGGTTATGAATAAACATTTATATTTATATTATATTTATACTTGGCTAGATGATCCAGATACAAAGTAACTTAGGCTATGTGTGCTGACAAACAATATAAAAACAGACGTCACATAGGGCTAAATGCATAGCATTTTAGTAAAACTGCTAACATTACAGCAGCGGGGAAGATGAACGTGCATGAGTTATTTTAATTCATCTCTGTTATTTTAATGTTTTTTGACCTAAAACATAGAGACTCTGATGTTAATGTGTCTGCATTCAAGCATTTCAGTGGGCTTAAACAGATCACCCTTTACAGCAGATTTAGTTCACAAAAAACTGACAGCTTTGACCTAAATATGATTTTCAGTTACAATAATTAATCCTAAAATTCGACATTAGTAACTTACTTTTAAAGCAGCACTATGTAACTTTTGGCGCTCTGGCGGTTAATAAACAGAACTGCACACATCCCGCGAAAGAACATTCCAACCGGAGCTACTTCTCTAAGTTTATGTCTATGGCGATTCACGCAGGTATGCGTTACTCCGCATCTATGATGACCCGCCCAGGCTACAATAGTCCAAATATAAGTACTTATTATAAGTGTACCGTAGTGATTCGGAATAAGACAAAAATGCGGTTTGGAAGATGAATTCACGATGTACTCGCTCATTATATACATTTTGCAAATTTTGAACACAGAAAAAGTTACATAGTGCTGCTTTAACAGCATCAGACACGCGGGCGCTCACAAGATCTCCCGGTTCTTACTTGTGAATTCAGTTCAATGGAGACTCGCACTAAACAGATCATTTGAATCAGTTTTGTCGACTCAAGAACAGCTGCAATCGGTTCATTCTAATTCGTGATTTAACGGGTTCATTGAAAAAATCAGTTCGTTCATGAATCAAACACCGTTTCTGCGTCTCGGAGCACGTGATATATTATAAGGAGTAACGATAAGTTTTATCGTTGAAATGTAGTGAAGTAAAAAGTACGATCTTATGCTTTGGAATGTAGTGAAGTAAAAGTAAAAGTTACTCAAAATAAAACTACTCCAGTAAAGTACAGATACTTGAAAAATGTACTTAAGTACAGTAACGAAGTAAAACTACTTCGTTACTGTCCACCACTGCAATATCGAAATATATTTACTAAATACAACAAAAATGTTATTATAGCTTTATTTTAATTGTACTTATCCCCTACCTTCGCATTCATCATAATTATTATTAAAATGATCGAAGTAAAAAACAATTAAAGTAAAACACATTCACATGCTTACATTGTGTATACTTGCATAAAGTGTATGTTTTGTTTTATTTGAACTATGAAAACACTATAATTAAATTAGTTTAAAATCTATTTTTGACCAACCTAAAATCTACAAGAAATTGATTCATGATTACATTTTGCTACACTAACTTCTTTTCCCACCACAGGCCAGGTAAGTGCCTGTCCTCTCCGCAAGCACAAGACCAACCGTAAACCCCGTACGCCATTCACCACCTCACAGCTCCTGGCCTTGGAGCGAAAGTTCAGACAGAAACAGTACCTGTCCATTGCCGAGCGAGCAGAATTCTCCAGCTCCCTCACCCTCACAGAGACCCAGGTGAAGATCTGGTTCCAGAACCGACGGGCCAAGGCCAAGCGTTTGCAAGAGGCCGAGCTGGAAAAGTTCAAACTGACTGCCAAACCTGTCCTCCACCCCAATTTCAGTTTGCCTCTTCCTCTTGGAACCCAACTTCATTCGGCCGTCTCACTCTATGGCCAGTCGTATCCCTACCAGAGGCCTTTATTGCCTGTTGCTCCAGTGGGATTCTATGGAACACCTTTAGGGTACAGCGTGTATCACCTCGCTTGAGAAGAAGTGCTACAGTATGGACTAGTACTGATCTGTGGATGTACAGAAAGACAATGTTTACAAACCTTGGGTGTCCAAGTCTGAAAAAAAGCAGCAACCAAAAAATGTCATTCAATATTTCATAATGTGCCTTCACTCACGTCTTACAATACATGAAATAAAAAGTGGGACATTTTACCTCACTTTCCACTGACTGAAAGATCAAATTTTACCGTGTGGATGTATAATGCTGTTGCCAAATCTTTTGTGTATATTTGTGTCATACATCTTTATGTAATATATTGTAAAACGAATTATTTTGTGTACAAAATACTGAGTTTAAATTCCACTACATTTAATGTTGATGGATTTTTATCCTGTAAGAAAGTGTTCATTACACATTGTTTTTACTTTAATTGGTTTAATTGACGGACAGTATTTTACAGAGGTTGTTTTTGAAACAAATTAAACGTCAAGGTGAATGATTTTATATGATAAATACATTGGTATGTTCACACTGAGAAATGTAAGAATTTGACAGTGAATATGATATATGCAAAGATGTCTTTGAAATTAGTCACTTGTAACTAAAATGTGGAAGTTTATTTTTCTGGCCACATTTTTATATATTTTTATACTATAATTCTACGTCACTGAAATCTAACATGTACAGTAAACTGCAATTGGCAAGCAAACACGATAGCATTTGTTTATTGAATTAGTTTATTAAATTAATATTTCTGTTTTAATGTTTGAGAAAGTATGTGAGAGTTTTGTGAAATATTCTCTATTAATTTCCTTTAAGTGCACCTCTAATTTATTTATTTTGTATTTTTTTAAAGCAGGTAACACTTTACAATAAGGTCTCATTCGTTAACCTTTTTATTCAAATAGCAAAAAGTTACTATTTTAAATTTTTTTTAATCCAAGGCTGGTCATATTACAGGAACTACCCACACTGAAAAAAAATGATTAATTGAATTTACTAATTTTTTTAAGGTAAGTGGTTGAAATCAATGTATTTTAGCTACATTTAAATAAACAAATTTAGTTGACTAACTTTCAACACTTTTTTTTTTATTTAAATGTAGCTAAAACAAAGTGTTTGCAACCACTTACCTTAAAAAGGTAAAGTCCCAGGAATGTTTTTTTCTAAACTATCAATACATTCTTGCATAATGAATTATATATGAATATGAATTATACTATTTAAAAAAAAAATGTCAACAAAGTAAAGCAATTTCTTGCAAGGAAGCTTTATATTCATTTTCATTAACAAACAGTATGCATATTAGAAATTTGAGCATACATATTACAGTATATCTAAATATGAACAATTTATGACTTTTATAAATATGGTCATTGGTTACATAATTATTTGTTAAAAATGATATACAGTAGTAATGTTATTATTGAAAGGTATGCTAAAATGTTACCGATTAGTTCGGTTTGACCTCTTTACTGCCTTGTTATGGCTTGTTCATTAGGTTGTGGCTCTATAAATGGAGGGCCCAGTTTACTGCTTCCGCTTGACTTTGATGCAATCAGGAAATCGTTTATGGTCACCACTTTACTCTTGAGCTTCCTTTAATCAAAACACGAACCCAGTCATGCTAATCAAAGACAGCCGCTAAAGTGTTCGCCGATGTGTTTTATAATGTCGACTTTGAGCCACTTACGAGAGTGCAGTGAATCTGGGCAATTTGCCTGATCCTGTTCCTGTGGTGTAAAAAAAAGTCAAAAGACTCTCTGAAGCTAAATTCACAAAGCTGTCAAGTTGTTCAGAACTTGTTTAAAACCCACATATCGGTAAGTTAAAATGCCACATATCGGTAAGTGCAGTCAGCTTTATTCTTTGTTTCTCATTGGAAAAATCACAAAGATCCATTTCTAGACTTTACCCACAATTTTTCTTTGTGGTCTGAGAGGTCAAATATCAAATCGATATATATATATATATATATATATATATATATATATATATATAAACGTGAAATTAAATGGGGGTGGACTTATATTTAATTATATTAATTGATTAAATTAATTATTTTATTATTATTATTCCTATTGATTGATTGATTTATGTATTTATTGATTTTCAGGAGTCAAATTAATCGGGCTACAATTCTAAAATTGCATGTACGTAGAGAAATAATAATAGTATTTAACTGCTGGGTTTCCATTCGGTCAGAGAAATATATAAAAAGAATTTGAAAGGGGAAAAATGGGTTAGTTTAGAAATTCACTATTATTCTTTTTACACATGCTTCATTGCACAAAAAATTTGAATAAAAAATAGTCTGAACAGAGCGGGTAATGGTGCCAGTCTTACTTTAAAATGTTTCCTGTAAAATTAGAGATGGGGATTATTAAAGTCATGATTTCCTACAGTCCCAGATTAAGTTTTCAAAGCTCTTATAATCACCACTGACAAAATAATTGAATCAAACATTTCATTAATCTCCTTTATGGGCGTGTACACTAAGCCCTAAAAAAGATAAACTGTGGACGCTATGTGCACAGAATGTCCCATATTTAGCCTGTATGTGATCTGACATATTCTATCGCCACATTAATGATGATGACTGTACAGTGTACACTTGGGTCAGGAACATGCTGTCCATGTTTAATGTTGTTCCTTCCATTCCTTCTCTTGATTTAGACCTCCTCTGCTGGTTACAGGGAGAACAACATCATTGTGAGATACAAATCAAAATGACTGGGTGTGTGTACTTCCTTGTGGTATTCCCTTGTATGATATCTCATGCATTACCAGTCAACTTTTTTTGCTTAATGTGGT
This sequence comes from Sinocyclocheilus grahami, assembly GCF_001515645.1. Lineage (NCBI taxonomy): Eukaryota > Metazoa > Chordata > Actinopteri > Cypriniformes > Cyprinidae > Sinocyclocheilus > Sinocyclocheilus grahami. The sequence continues at coordinate 1,832,956 of NW_015505218.1, read as the reverse complement.
GTTTATGGTTATGAAAAACATTTAGGCTACTATATTTTATATTTTAATACTCTAACAATGTCATGTGCTGCAGCCATTAACTACTAAGTAGGAATGCGTTTTCCTTACACGTTGAGTACATGACAGTGCACACACCTAAAAGCTTTAAAAATATATATTTTATTTTATTTTAAATAACTATCATGAATTAGTCATTTATAAATATCATTACATGTGTTGGGGTGTCACACATGACAATTTACAACTTACATCCTTACCTATTCATTCATTCATGCCAAGCTACTTTATTTATTTATTTTATTCATTATATTATTTTTTTCCCAGACTTTATGGCTAAATATCAAAATTAAATTCAGAAATGACACATGCTCATCATAAAGAATGTGTATTCAAGTTACTGTATAAATGAAGTGTATTTTAATGTAAACTTGTAGGCTATAAATTAAAAGATTAAAAAAAAAATACTCATGAATGTAACACAGTTAACAGTTAATTTTCAGTTGGTAATAGTAAGATGATGCTATGCATTGAAGAAGACACAGAAGAGCATGAACTCGTTACACAAACTTAAAAAAAAAAAAAACTTTCCAAAAGGGATCTTGCAGTCACTGGTCTCGAAATGGATGCTTTTCAGATGCAAACAGGTGTAAATAAAGTGTTTTTGCATGCTTTTCTTAAAATAAAATTAACTTTGGTTGCATGTCACATTATTTATTACTTTGTTTTAATTTATTACACATTATTAGCATGCTTCTACTTATCAAATAAAACCAAATAATCAACACATAAGATGAAGTTGACAAATGTTGCACAAGCATCTCGGATTAAGCAGATTTGCATTTAGTATGTGATGTTTAATCTAACTGTATAGAGATTTATGGAGGAAATAAAGTAAAAATCCTCTAGGTTTCTGATGATAAAGCATGCTGCCATATGAAATTGCACGCAGTCATCTAAACTGCATCTAGTATTAATGAAAACTGCCCAAACACACACGCTTTATCATTTATATTTTTGTCCTCGGCTAGCTGTTGAATGCTTGTCTATTCCTGACGTCATTAGTCAGACAGCTTGCTAAAGGTACAAGTGCACTGGAAAATTAGCTCTTGAAATAGGGATCAACTGCTATTGGTTTTCAATTACCACAGAGGCCTTCATATTTAAGTATAATGGAACATTTTCAAGGTAAAATATGTGATTAAATGACTAATTATTATATGGGTATTTACTTTCACAAGTGTGTTTTAGAAGCTTGTTGTGCTGGGTGATGCATCACGCTGTCATAGGTATAAAGGTTATTTTTGCAATCTGTGGTTCCATGAAGAAACATCCATGGAAGCTTTCCATTCCACAAAAGGTTCTTTATAGTGGGAAAAAAAAAAAAAGATTATTTTTTTTTTAAATGTTCTTCACACAAATAAAAAATATATATATTTTAAGAACTATTCACAAAAATGTTTTTTGGAGACCTAAAAATGGTCACTGCAAGAACCCCCTTTTGTAACCTATATTTTTAAAAGTGTATGTTGATCTGTCGGTCTAAGGAGGATCACATCGAGATGTAAACATGGGAGGGATGTTGGCATCCAAAAAGGTGTTTATTTAAACCAGATGGACAAAGTGTGCAAATAAATATGTTTAAGACCATAAGAACAAGGTACTAAAACAGTTCCAACTTCCCTCTATGCAAATAATGGTGGAGTTTACCATGCTTAAAGTCCCCATGAAATCAAAATTAAAGTTTTTTGGGTGTTAGCATCAATATGTTAGTCTTAAGGTTATCTATAAGGCAGTGTGCTCCAAAACGGCGACAAAATTCACATTTAGAAGATATAAGCATTCAAAGCTTGCACCAAAACGGCTCAACGATTTTTTTAACGTCACATCGTACTTCATCTTCTCATCAAATCTTCTGACCAATCAAATGCTCTCTAGAATCCGAAGTGCCTGCCTCCTGCACTATGAATGACACTGAAGCGCTGGCTGAGATCACTCACTTGTTCACAGTGTAGTATTTCCTGTACAGTAAATGGCTCGTAGTGCACAATGTAGGTGATAGGGAATGATTCAGACAGTTTAAATATGCTTTTACATTGGTGCAAATGAGGTCTGGTTTCACATTGTTTCACGCGAACCGCGGCAGCGCACACAGTCTGATCCGGACTTTGGTTCCGGTCCAGAGACGCGATCCCACAGAGCGGATCATATCTGCATATATCCAAAACTTTTACAACTACACAGCCTCAGCATGATTATGACCACTATTTTGTTTTACTAAGAGTTTCATATTGAATCTAGGGGGCAATCTATTAGAATGTGGCTGTCAAATGTGGCTTTACCGAGCTCAATGGCTCTGGCCCGAGCAGATTTAAACAAAACGCTATTGGCTATTTTAAAAATGCTGCTCGATATGTCCCACCCTCTCTTCCTATTTCAGTTGAATTACGTCACCACATAGAATAACGCTGCTTTTTTCAAGGCACTTCAGGGGACCTTTAAGTGCTGCTACAATAACCTTGTTTGACTTGCCCTTAATTTGTCCAATTCCCCTTGCTACTAGTTATAGCAATCTTGCTCTTATTACTTGGAACATCCTTCCCTGTTTCACGCTTCAAGCCTTATCACTCTCCTCTTTCTGTTTCCACAGAGCCTGGCCCAGCAGAGGAACCCCCCTTCCATTGATCCTGGAGGAAATCTTGGACTCCCGACGCCATGGTGGTCATCTCAGATACCTTGTAGACAGTGTTGGGAAGATTACTTTGGAAATGTAATAGGTTATAGATTACAAGTTGCCCTGTTTAAAATGTAATAAGTAGTGTAACTATTTCAATTACTTCATTAAAGTAATGTAACTGATTACATTTGATTACTTTTTGATAACTTTTCTAAATTTTTAATAAATGTTTTCAACTGTTAATCATTTTCAGTCATTAAAACCAGGCAGAGTTAACTTACAGTAGTAGTCAACACTGATTGCTGGCAGACTTTCAAAATCCTTCATTACTTGAATTAATATTATAATAATTTAATTTTAAAGCACAGCCGCCTCAAAATCAGACTTTAGCACCTCTTTTTACTTTGAGATAAATCTGAGATTAAATACAGATTTAAAATCATAACGAGAAATAGTTTAGTAGCTACGATACTGTTTTTAAACTCAATTCTTTGCATAGATATGACAGGAAACATTGGCATCTAAAAGTGCCTTGAAAAAACTGTTAATCTTAAAAAATAAAGCATATACATAAACCCAAATAGGAAATACAGCTAACATTATTGACTTATTTTCAGCATGGTTATGAATAAACATTTATATTTATATTATATTTATACTTGGCTAGATGATCCAGATACAAAGTAACTTAGGCTATGTGTGCTGACAAACAATATAAAAACAGACGTCACATAGGGCTAAATGCATAGCATTTTAGTAAAACTGCTAACATTACAGCAGCGGGGAAGATGAACGTGCATGAGTTATTTTAATTCATCTCTGTTATTTTAATGTTTTTTGACCTAAAACATAGAGACTCTGATGTTAATGTGTCTGCATTCAAGCATTTCAGTGGGCTTAAACAGATCACCCTTTACAGCAGATTTAGTTCACAAAAAACTGACAGCTTTGACCTAAATATGATTTTCAGTTACAATAATTAATCCTAAAATTCGACATTAGTAACTTACTTTTAAAGCAGCACTATGTAACTTTTGGCGCTCTGGCGGTTAATAAACAGAACTGCACACATCCCGCGAAAGAACATTCCAACCGGAGCTACTTCTCTAAGTTTATGTCTCTGGCGATTCACGCAGGTATGCGTTACTCCGCATCTATGATGACCCGCCCAGGCTACAATAGTCCAAATATAAGTACTTATTATAAGTGTACCGTAGTGATTCGGAATAAGACAAAAATGCGGTTTGGAAGATGAATTCACGATGTACTCGCTCATTATATACATTTTGCAAATTTTGAACACAGAAAAAGTTACATAGTGCTGCTTTAACAGCATCAGACACGCGGGCGCTCACAAGATCTCCCGGTTCTTACTTGTGAATTCAGTTCAATGGAGACTCGCACTAAACAGATCATTTGAATCAGTTTTGTCGACTCAAGAACAGCTGCAATCGGTTCATTCTAATTCGTGATTTAACGGGTTCATTGAAAAAATCAGTTCGTTCATGAATCAAACACCGTTTCTGCGTCTCGGAGCACGTGATATATTATAAGGAGTAACGATAAGTTTTATCGTTGAAATGTAGTGAAGTAAAAAGTACGATCTTATGCTTTGGAATGTAGTGAAGTAAAAGTAAAAGTTACTCAAAATAAAACTACTCCAGTAAAGTACAGATACTTGAAAAATGTACTTAAGTACAGTAACGAAGTAAAACTACTTCGTTACTGTCCACCACTGCAATATCGAAATATATTTACTAAATACAACAAAAATGTTATTATAGCTTTATTTTAATTGTACTTATCCCCTACCTTCGCATTCATCATAATTATTATTAAAATGATCGAAGTAAAAAACAATTAAAGTAAAACACATTCACATGCTTACATTGTGTATACTTGCATAAAGTGTATGTTTTGTTTTATTTGAACTATGAAAACACTATAATTAAATTAGTTTAAAATCTATTTTTGACCAACCTAAAATCTACAAGAAATTGATTCATGATTACATTTTGCTACACTAACTTCTTTTCCCACCACAGGCCAGGTAAGTGCCTGTCCTCTCCGCAAGCACAAGACCAACCGTAAACCCCGTACGCCATTCACCACCTCACAGCTCCTGGCCTTGGAGCGAAAGTTCAGACAGAAACAGTACCTGTCCATTGCCGAGCGAGCAGAATTCTCCAGCTCCCTCACCCTCACAGAGACCCAGGTGAAGATCTGGTTCCAGAACCGACGGGCCAAGGCCAAGCGTTTGCAAGAGGCCGAGCTGGAAAAGTTCAAACTGACTGCCAAACCTGTCCTCCACCCCAATTTCAGTTTGCCTCTTCCTCTTGGAACCCAACTTCATTCGGCCGTCTCACTCTATGGCCAGTCGTATCCCTACCAGAGGCCTTTATTGCCTGTTGCTCCAGTGGGATTCTATGGAACACCTTTAGGGTACAGCGTGTATCACCTCGCTTGAGAAGAAGTGCTACAGTATGGACTAGTACTGATCTGTGGATGTACAGAAAGACAATGTTTACAAACCTTGGGTGTCCAAGTCTGAAAAAAAGCAGCAACCAAAAAATGTCATTCAATATTTCATAATGTGCCTTCACTCACGTCTTACAATACATGAAATAAAAAGTGGGACATTTTACCTCACTTTCCACTGACTGAAAGATCAAATTTTACCGTGTGGATGTATAATGCTGTTGCCAAATCTTTTGTGTATATTTGTGTCATACATCTTTATGTAATATATTGTAAAACGAATTATTTTGTGTACAAAATACTGAGTTTAAATTCCACTACATTTAATGTTGATGGATTTTTATCCTGTAAGAAAGTGTTCATTACACATTGTTTTTACTTTAATTGGTTTAATTGACGGACAGTATTTTACAGAGGTTGTTTTTGAAACAAATTAAACGTCAAGGTGAATGATTTTATATGATAAATACATTGGTATGTTCACACTGAGAAATGTAAGAATTTGACAGTGAATATGATATATGCAAAGATGTCTTTGAAATTAGTCACTTGTAACTAAAATGTGGAAGTTTATTTTTCTGGCCACATTTTTATATATTTTTATACTATAATTCTACGTCACTGAAATCTAACATGTACAGTAAACTGCAATTGGCAAGCAAACACAATAGCATTTGTTTATTGAATTAGTTTATTAAATTAATATTTCTGTTTTAATGTTTGAGAAAGTATGTGAGAGTTTTGTGAAATATTCTCTATTAATTTCCTTTAAGTGCACCTCTAATTTATTTATTTTGTATTTTTTTAAAGCAGGTAACACTTTACAATAAGGTCTCATTCGTTAACCTTTTTATTCAAATAGCAAAAAGTTACTATTTTAAATTTTTTTTAATCCAAGGCTGGTCATATTACAGGAACTACCCACACTGAAAAAAAATGTGAGAGTTTTGTGAAATATTCTCTATTAATTTCCTTTAAGTGCACCTCTAATTTATTTATTTTGTATTTTTTTAAAGCAGGTAACACTTTACAATAAGGTCTCATTCGTTAACCTTTTTATTCAAATAGCAAAAAGTTACTATTTTAAATTTTTTTTTAATCCAAGGCTGGTCATATTACAGGAACTACCCACACTGAAAAAAAATTATTAATTGAAATTAGTTTATTAAATTAATATTTCTGTTTTAATGTTTGAGAAAGTATGTGAGAGTTTTGTGAAATATTCTCTATTAATTTCCTTTAAGTGCACCTCTAATTTATTTATTTTGTATTTTTTTAAAGCAGGTAACACTTTACAATAAGGTCTCATTCGTTAACCTTTTTATTCAAATAGCAAAAAGTTACTATTTTAAATTTTTTTTAATCCAAGGCTGGTCATATTACAGGAACTACCCACACTGAAAAAAAATGATTAATTGAATTTACTAATTTTTTTAAGGTAAGTGGTTGAAATCAATGTATTTTAGCTACATTTAAATAAACAAATTTAGTTGACTAACTTTCAACACTTTTTTTTTTATTTAAATGTAGCTAAAACAAAGTGTTTGCAACCACTTACCTTAAAAAGGTAAAGTCCCAGGAATGTTTTTTTCTAAAGTTACTATTTTAAATTTTTTTTAATCCAAGGCTGGTCATATTACAGGAACTACCCACACTGAAAAAAAATGATTAATTGAATTTACTAATTTTTTTAAGGTAAGTGGTTGAAATCAATGTATTTTAGCTACATTTAAATAAACAAATTTAGTTGACTAACTTTCAACACTTTTTTTTTTATTTAAATGTAGCTAAAACAAATTGTTTGCAACCACTTACCTTAAAAAGGTAAAGTCCCAGGAATGTTTTTTTCCAAACTATCAATACATTCTTGCATAATGAATTATATATGAATATGAATTATACTATTTAAAAAAAAAATGTCAACAAAGTAAAGCAATTTCTTGCAAGGAAGCTTTATATTCATTTTCATTAACAAACAGTATGCATATTAGAAATTTGAGCATACATATTACAGTATATCTAAATATGAACAATTTATGACTTTTATAAATATGGTCATTGGTTACATAATTATTTGTTAAAAATGATATACAGTAGTAATGTTATTATTGAAAGGTATGCTAAAATGTTACCGATTAGTTCGGTTTGACCTCTTTACTGCCTTGTTATGGCTTGTTCATTAGGTTGTGGCTCTATAAATGGAGGGCCCAATCGAGGGCCCAGTTTACTGCTTCCGCTTGACTTTGATGCAATCAGGAAATCGTTTATGGTCACCACTTTACTCTTGAGCTTCCTTTAATCAAAACACGAACCCAGTCATGCTAATCAAAGACAGCCGCTAAAGTGTTCGCCGATGTGTTTTATAATGTCGACTTTGAGCCACTTACGAGAGTGCAGTGAATCTGGGCAATTTGCCTGATCCTGTTCCTGTGGTGTAAAAAAAAGTCAAAAGACTCTCTGAAGCTAAATTCACAAAGCTGTCAAGTTGTTCAGAACTTGTTTAAAACCCACATATCGGTAAGTTAAAATGCCACATATCGGTAAGTGCAGTCAGCTTTATTCTTTGTTTCTCATTGGAAAAATCACAAAGATCCATTTCTAGACTTTACCCACAATTTTTCTTTGTGGTCTGAGAGGTCAAATATCAAATCGATATATATATATATATATATATATATATATATATATATATATAAACGTGAAATTAAATGGGGGTGGACTTATATTTAATTATATTAATTGATTAAATTAATTATTTTATTATTATTATTCCTATTGATTGATTGATTTATGTATTTATTGATTTTCAGGAGTCAGCAAATATAAAATATATATATATATATATATATATATATATATATATATATATATATATAAACGTGAAATTAAATGGGGGTGGACTTATATTTAATTATATTAATTGATTAAATTAATTATTTTATTATTATTATTCCTATTGATTGATTGATTTATGTATTTATTGATTTTCAGGAGTCAAATTAATCGGGCTACAATTCTAAAATTGCATGTACGTAGAGAAATAATAATAGTATTTAACTGCTGGGTTTCCATTCGGTCAGAGAAATATATAAAAAGAATTTGAAAGGGGAAAAATGGGTTAGTTTAGAAATTCACTATTATTCTTTTTACACATGCTTCATTGCACAAAAAATTTGAATAAAAAATAGTCTGAACAGAGCGGGTAATGGTGCCAGTCTTACTTTAAAATGTTTCCTGTAAAATTAGAGATGGGGATTATTAAAGTCATGATTTCCTACAGTCCCAGATTAAGTTTTCAAAGCTCTTATAATCACCACTGACAAAATAATTGAATCAAACATTTCATTAATCTCCTTTATGGGCGTGTACACTAAGCCCTAAAAAAGATAAACTGTGGACGCTATGTGCACAGAATGTCCCATATTTAGCCTGTATGTGATCTGACATATTCTATCGCCACATTAATGATGATGACTGTACAGTGTACACTTGGGTCAGGAACATGCTGTCCATGTTTAATGTTGTTCCTTCCATTCCTTCTCTTGATTTAGACCTCCTCTGCTGGTTACAGGGAGAACAACATCATTGTGAGATACAAATCAAAATGACTGGGTGTGTGTACTTCCTTGTGGTATTCCCTTGTATGATATCTCATGCATTACCAGTCAACTTTTTTTGCTTAATGTGGTGTTTATGGTTATGAAAAACATTTAGGCTACTATATTTTATATTTTATTACTCTAACAATGTCATGTGCTGCAGCCATTAACTACTAAGTAGGAATGCGTTTTCCTTACACGTTGAGTACATGACAGTGCACACACCTAAAAGCTTTAAAAATATATATTTTATTTTATTTTAAATAACTATCATGAATTAGTCATTTATAAATATCATTACATGTGTTGGGGTGTCACACATGACAATTTACAACTTACATCCTTACCTATTCATTCATTCATGCCAAGCTACTTTATTTATTTATTTTATTCATTATATTATTTTTTTCCCAGACTTTATGGCTAAATATCAAAATTAAATTCAGAAATGACACATGCTCATCATAAAGAATGTGTATTCAAGTTACTGTATAAATGAAGTGTATTTTAATGTAAACTTGTAGGCTATAAATTAAAAGATTAAAAAAAAAATACTCATGAATGTAACACAGTTAACAGTTAATTTTCAGTTGGTAATAGTAAGATGATGCTATGCATTGAAGAAGACACAGAAGAGCATGAACTCGTTACACAAACTTAAAAAAAAAAAAAACTTTCCAAAAGGGATCTTGCAGTCACTGGTCTCGAAATGGATGCTTTTCAGATGCAAACAGGTGTAAATAAAGTGTTTTTGCATGCTTTTCTTAAAATAAAATTAACTTTGGTTGCATGTCACATTATTTATTACTTTGTTTTAATTTATTACACATTATTAGCATGCTTCTACTTATCAAATAAAACCAAATAATCAACACATAAGATGAAGTTGACAAATGTTGCACAAGCATCTCGGATTAAGCAGATTTGCATTTAGTATGTGATGTTTAATCTAACTGTATAGAGATTTATGGAGGAAATAAAGTAAAAATCCTCTAGGTTTCTGATGATAAAGCATGCTGCCATATGAAATTGCACGCAGTCATCTAAACTGCATCTAGTATTAATGAAAACTGCCCAAACACACACGCTTTATCATTTATATTTTTGTCCTCGGCTAGCTGTTGAATGCTTGTCTATTCCTGACGTCATTAGTCAGACAGCTTGCTAAAGGTACAAGTGCACTGGAAAATTAGCTCTTGAAATAGGGATCAACTGCTATTGGTTTTCAATTACCACAGAGGCCTTCATATTTAAGTATAATGGAACATTTTCAAGGTAAAATATGTGATTAAATGACTAATTATTATATGGGTATTTACTTTCACAAGTGTGTTTTAGAAGCTTGTTGTGCTGGGTGATGCATCACGCTGTCATAGGTATAAAGGTTATTTTTGCAATCTGTGGTTCCATGAAGAAACATCCATGGAAGCTTTCCATTCCACAAAAGGTTCTTTATAGTGGGGAAAAAAAAAAAAAGATTATTTTTTTTAAAATGTTCTTCACACAAATAAAAAATATATATATTTTAAGAACTATTCACAAAAATGTTTTTTGGAGACCTAAAAATGGTCACTGCAAGAACCCCCTTTTGTAACCTATATTTTTAAAAGTGTATGTTGATCTGTCGGTCTAAGGAGGATCACATCGAGATGTAAACATGGGAGGGATGTTGGCATCCAAAAAGGTGTTTATTTAAACCAGATGGACAAAGTGTGCAAATAAATATGTTTAAGACCATAAGAACAAGGTACTAAAACAGTTCCAACTTCCCTCTATGCAAATAATGGTGGAGTTTACCATGCTTAAAGTCCCCATGAAATCAAAATTAAAGTTTTTTGGGTGTTAGCATCAATATGTTAGTCTTAAGGTTATCTATAAGGCAGTGTGCTCCAAAACGGCGACAAAATTCACATTTAGAAGATATAAGCATTCAAAGCTTGCACCAAAACGGCTCAACGATTTTTTTAACGTCACATCGTACTTCATCTTCTCATCAAATCTTCTGACCAATCAAATGCTCTCTAGAATCCGAAGTGCCTGCCTCCTGCACTATGAATGACACTGAAGCGCTGGCTGAGATCACTCACTTGTTCACAGTGTAGTATTTCCTGTACAGTAAATGGCTCGTAGTGCACAATGTAGGTGATAGGGAATGATTCAGACAGTTTAAATATGCTTTTACATTGGTGCAAATGAGGTCTGGTTTCACATTGTTTCACGCGAACCGCGGCAGCGCACACAGTCTGATCCGGACTTTGGTTCCGGTCCAGAGACGCGATCCCACAGAGCGGATCATATCTGCATATATCCAAAACTTTTACAACTACACAGCCTCAGCATGATTATGACCACTATTTTGTTTTACTAAGAGTTTCATATTGAATCTAGGGGGCAATCTATTAGAATGTGGCTGTCAAATGTGGCTTTACCGAGCTCAATGGCTCTGGCCCGAGCAGATTTAAACAAAACGCTATTGGCTATTTTAAAAATGCTGCTCGATATGTCCCACCCTCTCTTCCTATTTCAGTTGAATTACGTCACCACATAGAATAACGCTGCTTTTTTCAAGGCACTTCAGGGGACCTTTAAGTGCTGCTACAATAACCTTGTTTGACTTGCCCTTAATTTGTCCAATTCCCCTTGCTACTAGTTATAGCAATCTTGCTCTTATTACTTGGAACATCCTTCCCTGTTTCACGCTTCAAGCCTTATCACTCTCCTCTTTCTGTTTCCACAGAGCCTGGCCCAGCAGAGGAACCCCCCTTCCATTGATCCTGGAGGAAATCTTGGACTCCCGACGCCATGGTGGTCATCTCAGATACCTTGTAGACAGTGTTGGGAAGATTACTTTGGAAATGTAATAGGTTATAGATTACAAGTTGCCCTGTTTAAAATGTAATAAGTAGTGTAACTATTTCAATTACTTCATTAAAGTAATGTAACTGATTACATTTGATTACTTTTTGATAACTTTTCTAAATTTTTAATAAATGTTTTCAACTGTTAATCATTTTCAGTCATTAAAACCAGGCAGAGTTAACTTACAGTAGTAGTCAACACTGATTGCTGGCAGACTTTCAAAATCCTTCATTACTTGAATTAATATTATAATAATTTAATTTTAAAGCACAGCCGCCTCAAAATCAGACTTTAGCACCTCTTTTTACTTTGAGATAAATCTGAGATTAAATACAGATTTAAAATCATAACGAGAAATAGTTTAGTAGCTACGATACTGTTTTTAAACTCAATTCTTTGCATAGATATGACAGGAAACATTGGCATCTAAAAGTGCCTTGAAAAAACTGTTAATCTTAAAAAATAAAGCATATACATAAACCCAAATAGGAAATAAAACAGTTATTGAAAGCATGTGTCCTATTCTGTGTCCTAAACTCCTGAAACATTGGTGTCAATGCAATTTGGGAAACAAATCAATAAAATCTTGTGTGTGTGGACTGGTTTGGAAGATTTATGGGGACACCAGTTTGTAAAATGACACGGGTATTACAGAGGTATTACAATGTGTAGTTGGTTTATGAGGACACTGCCTATGTCTCTGTAATTCAAAAGGCTTAAAAAAACTTACTAAATGGTGTTTTTTTTTTTTAATTCTAAAAATGCACAAAGTTTTCTGTAAGGGGTAGGTTTAGGTGTACAGGGTCGGTGTAGGGCGATAGAAAATACAGTTTGTGCAGTATAAAAACCATTAAGCCTATGGAGAGTCCCTGTAAACCATCAATACCAATGTGTGTGTGTGTGTGTGAAAATATTCAGATATAACCCCCTTTATAATCGTTAACGGTTACACTTTATTTTAAGGTGTCCTTGTTACAGTGAAATTACACATTTATGTACTGAGTAATATTTATAAACTACATGTACTTACTAGTGCTGTCAAACGATTCATCGCGATTAATCGCATCCAGAATAAAAGTTTGTTTACATTATATGTATACAGTGTATATTTATTATGTATATATAAAGAAGACACACACATACAGTATATATATATATATATATTTAATATATAAACATAACATATTTTTCTTAAATATATACATGCATGTGTTTGTATTTATATATATACAAAAGTATACAAAACTTATATTTTGGATGCGATTAATCACGGTTAATCATTTGACAGCACTAGTACTTACTATAGGGTTAGGGTTTGGTTTAGGGTTACTTGCATGTAATTTATGCAGAATTAATTTTTATTATAATAGCAAGTACATGTAATGTGTAACAAGGACACCTTAAAATAAAGTGTTACCCATTTATTTTGTAATTAAATTACATAACACCATTACATGTAACTAGTTACATTTTGTCTACTCCGGATGCTATCGCATAGTGTCGCGTCACAACAGCTTGAGACGATGATCTCATGATTCTCACCCTGATCATCCTACATGCTGTGGAAGAGGTCAGCTGCTGTGGTATCGAGGTAGGCCTTCAGAACAGGCTGTGGAGGGCTGGGTACTGTAACGGATCGGCCAGGCTCTGAGTCCATCCAATCACCGTGCACACCCTCACCCAACTACTAACCAGCCAACCCGATCTCATGAAAGTGCGTATCAATAGCACGAGTTTATGTTTTGATTCGGCATATTGTTTATACGCAAAAATTTACTTTGGCATGCATATGATACGCAATATATATACAGTGGGTACGGAAAGTATTCAGACCCCCTTACATTTTTCACTCTTTGTTATATTGCAGCCATTTGCTAAAATCATTTAAGTTAATTTTTTTCCCCTCATTAATGTACACACAGCACCCCATATTGACAGAAAAACACAGAATTGTTGACATTTTTGCAGATTTATTAAAAAAGAAAAACTGAAATATCACATGGTCCTAAGTATTCAGACCCTTTGCTCAGTATTTAGTAGAAGCACCCTTTTGATCTAATGCAGCCATGAGTCTTTTTGGGAAAGATGCAACAAGTTTTTCACACCTGGATTTGGGGATCCTCTGCCATTCCTCCTTGCAGATCCTCTCCAGTTCTGTCAGGTTGGATGGTAAACGTTGGTGGACAGCCATTTTTAGGTCTCTCCAGAGATGCTCAATTGGGTTTAAGTCAGGGCTCTGGCTGGGCCATTCAAGAACAGTCACAGGATAAGAGTGAAAAATTTAAGGGGGTCTGAATACTTTCCGTACCCACTGTATATAGGGTAGGATTAGGGTTGTGGGTAGATGCGTATCATATGTAGGTGAAAACTGCGTATCGTATACACATCAACAAATTACATACCATATGCAAGCGAAAACTGCGTATTATATGCACGTCAAACATGTGCGTAGCATATGTATGCCAAAGTCAATTTTTGTGCATCAATACCACGATTTTCTGTTTCTATTTGGCGTACTATTCATACGCATTTTCATGAGACCAGGCTTAACCAACCAAACCTGTGCCTCGTCTGATTCACTCATCAGCACCACTACTTAAGCACACATCTGATCTCTCCTTACAGTCTGGTCTCGTTTATTCGAAGTGGACTGCTTACCTGTTCTCCTGATCTCCAGCGGTGAACTCCAGTCAAGTCACCTTTATTTATACAGCGCTTTATACAATACAGATTGTGTCAAAGCAGCTTTACAGTGTTAAACAGGAAAGTAGTGTTTCAATAATGCAAACACAATTAAATTTTGCTGTAAAGCAACTCTAAAAAGAGGACAATAGTAAACAGTCAATATTTCAGTTAAAGGAAGTTCATTATTGATTCAGTGATGTCGTCATCATCCAGCTCAGTTCAGTTCTCTTCCAATGCCTGTGTCTGTGGAATCAAGTCGATGATATTGCCTAAAATTAAGTGTCCCCATCTAAGCAAGCCAAAACTCCATTCAGTGACAGAAATGGAGAAAAAAAACCTTGGGAAAAACCAGGCTCAGTCGGGAAGCCAGTTCTCCTCTGGCAGATGAACTCAATGTGGTATGGTTTGATTCCAGGCTCCAACACAAGTCAGATTGTGGACTGGAATCACAGAACATCCATCCAGTTCTTTCCGACTGATGATTGACTACATCACATGGTGAAGGAGTCGAAGCTGGCCACAGGGTCTGTGCAGAGGACTTGTCTGGTTCTCATGGTCTTGTGCCGATGACTGTCTAGTTGACGAGGTCTTCACAGGGCATCTGTATTTAGTGCTCATCTAGATGATGGTCTCGATCTCCAACGATTGTCTCCAGCGTGTCTTCCCCTCCTTTATATTTCCTGTCAAATGTTAAGGATTACGTGGATACCACCTTTTGTATCCGGAAGAGTTCAGTTATCATTTTCATCATTCATTCCAACCCTTCATACTACTTACCTGCCATCAGTGTTGGGGAGTAACTACTTACATGTAACAGAGTTATGTAATTTAATTACAAAATAAATGTAACTGTACAGTTACTTATGAAAATTTTAACGATTACAAAGGGTGTTACATCTGAATATTTTCACACACACACACACACACACACACACACACACACACACAAACATAACCCCACTAACCCTCACACGCTAACCCAACCCTACCCCTCACAAAACGTGCAGATGTTAAAAACATCTTTAACTAGTGAGGACCATTAAAACGTCTGCACTAGTGGGTTGTCATGATCTTTCACTAAGTGAGGACATTTGGTCCTCATAAGTATAGTTAAACCAGTAAACACACACATACAGATTTAATTGATTTATTTTCCAAATTGCATTGCTCTAAAATATGAGACACCAATATTGGAGTTTAGGACACAGAATAGGACACATGCTTATTTGATAACTGTATTATCTTCTATTTGAGGTCATGTATATGCTTTTTTTTCCCCTTAAAGATTAACTGTTTTTTTCCCCCAAGGAATTGTTAGATGCAAATGTTTCCTGATATATAATTTGCTTTGCAAAGATTGGATTACAAAAACAATGTATAACTATATCTTATGATTTTAAATCTGTATTTAACCTCAGAACGATCTCAAAGTAAAAATAGGTGCTAAAGTCTGATTTTGTGGTGGCTGTGCTTTAAAATTAAATTATTCTAATCTTATTTCAAGTGATGAAGGATTCTGAAAGTCTGACAGAAATCAGTGTTGAGTGCTACTGTAAGGTTAACCCTGCTTGGTATAAATGATTGAACAGTTAAAAACATTCATTAGACATTTAGAAAAGTAATCAAAATGTAATAAATTGTAATTAGTTACATTACTTTAATGAAGTAATTGAAATAGTTACACTACTTAGTACATTTTAGGGTAACTTGTAATCTGTAACCTATTACATTTCCAAAGAAACCTTCCCAACACTGCCTGCCATTATCTGCATTTGCTCTTTACTGTCAATGAAGACTGTTTGCTTCTTCAGTCTGTGTCCTTGTCCACATTCTGTAACAGGAAAAGAGTTAAAGAGGTAAATAAATAAAAAGGATTGACAAAACCAAAAACTTTTGCACAAACATGTCCATAAATTAGCTGAAATGAGCACTTCCCACAAGTTTGAGCTTCCATTAAGACCATACCCACTCAGCTAAAACAGAAAATGTACACCACCAACCCCTGCGTAAATATTTGAAAACCAACAAGAACAGTAAGAACACAATAAAAACAGTGATGGAAGACAACTTCAAAGTCTCTCCATCAAAATCGAACAGCCTAACTCAGCATATTTTGCCACAGAGTCCAGTTGTTCTAGGAAAAGGAAGCAGTGGGCTTGCCCAAACTTTGGGCAATATGTCTTCCGTCGCCATGTCCCCAAACAGCTCCTGAACTCATTGTGATCCCCCAGCTGCCCGCGGCACTTCAAATCAATGCAGCTGCCACTGAATGTGTCTACCTCTTGCGGGAAGGGCACTGGGGGAGACAGAAGCACACATCTATTTAGCTTACATAACATAAATGCGCAGACCAGCTCGGTGAGCGAACAATGCAGCATCTTGCACTAGGCGAGGTATGCAGAATGACACACAACATGTTTCATGTGCCATAAAGATGGAATAGCCTCAGCTAACAAAGACAGAAATGGCTAATTCCTTTATGGCTCCTGGCTGGATGAAATTTCTGGCACGCTGCTCGGCCTTGAGGTGAAACTAGAGCAGATATGCCAGTGTAAGCCAATTCTGAGTCAGTGCTCTTGAGGAATTGTAAATTCATCAGAAAAATTAGTCTACATGACACTGTGTTTTGGGAATGGCCGATTTAGCTGCTACATACACTACAGCTTGTCTTGCGGAAGATGACTTAATCAGATTTCTTGCACTGTGGATGTCAGTATGAGTCATCAAGAGGAAAAAAAAAACTTTGGGCAATGGGGCCTGTGTGGATATGATGCTGTTTAATAACAAGATGGCCAACAGATGGCAGTATACCAGCAATATTGGGTCGCTGTAGAAAGACTATTTTAAACAAATTGACTAAGCAAGTCCTGTTGTTTCAGACATTTTCAGAATAGCATGATATTACCATTTTATTGATATGCACACTATTTTCTTATCCATTTTATAAGTATATAGGCTGCATACTGTATATGATGTGTGCTGTAGGGAAATTTTCTTCATGCATGGAAAACCAGAATGACCTATTTGTTAAAATGTGCGGTATATAACACATCACACTGCATATAATATTATATCCCACAATAATTCTTATTGTTCCATGCATACTTTTTAATATTCTACTTTTAAAACGTAGTAGACATTATACAGTATGTAGGTATGCAGTAAGCATCGTATTCCAATCTAATCTGGCGTATCAGGAAAAATCAGACATTGCCGTATCATTAGTTTTAGCCTAAATAAGATATTTGAATATATATTTTAACACTGCTCCATAGTTACAGTCTAGTCAGCAAAATTCACATTGTGAAGTTTGCAACCATACCATGAAAAAAAAAAAAAAAAAAATCCATCCACTTCACAAGCACGTGCTTGTGTAAATATATAGTGTCTCGCATTTGATGATCTTCAGTATATGTAGCCCATGTGCCTGTCACAGATTTCCTGTCACATCTCCTGACATTCAATATAATCAAAGACTGAGGTTAAACTGGGGTTCACAGGGGTCAATCCTTTGCTCACAAGCAAGTGCTGTTTAATCCAGCTTTTACGGTATTTGTTGTTGCAATGTTGCAGTGTTCTACATTAGATTGTGGTAGGGCCCAAGTAGTATTCCTCTGCCAGGAGAATGAATTGTGCAATGAATAGCCTCATGATTATTTGTATTATACTCAGCTCTCATTAGCATCACATTAGTAATTTAATAAAACATATCTATACCACTGGGTGAATAATTTTATTTTAGAATAGACCTGCTTTTCTGTTGCATGTATTTATGCATACATACGTACATATATACAGTATATATACAGTATATATATGAGCAATATCACTCGAGTACTAGAGCGATACCGGCTCTATACCAGCATGGCTGTGACTAGGCCAGAGGCACGAGGCAATCACAGCCGTTGATATAGAGCCGGTATTGCTCTCGTACTTGAGTGATATTGCGTTTATACAACATTTTTCATATATGAAAAACAACAATGGAGTGTCTTTAAAAACACTTTTGTGCGGAACTACTTCCTTCCGCCACATATTCAAATCTCAGTTTGACAGTTTAACAGCTGAGCTGAAGCCTCCGTTACTAATTCGAAAATGTCACTTTAGAACTAGTAACGAAGGAACGTTAAGTTGCTTCATTAAAAACGTATTGTATTACTTAATTAAAAGCTCACTGTATTATGTAGAGTAGAGTACTGTGAGAGAGAGATGGACTGAGCGAGTGTGATTACCTGTATCTGATACAGCATTCATTCTTCAGCTCAATCTCATATTCACAATAAAACATTAGTTTCAATGTCCGCTGTGGAAAGCATTATCTTTGTCACACTGTCTTTCATCTGTTAAGGGTGATTTCCGATGACAGCGCTGATCAGTGCATTTGTTAACTGTGTCTAACAAACTGTTATTAAAAGTAAACATAACTTCCACTTTAGTCTCTTTCAATATAAAAGTTTTAAATGCTGACTCGTAAACCAGTCTCTTGTCGCCATTTAATGGTGGAACAATGTCACAAAAATCACGAACACACACACTGTTTCCCAATACTAAATGCTACTATGTATATAAAATATTATTTATTGAATAATAAACAACAACAACAGCCATCATAGTCATGCTCTAATATAAGGCATTAAAGTTACATAAAATATAACGTGATGACATTTTGCCTTCAGCCGAAACTATTTGCTCTGGAACAAATAATATATTAATGAGACCAAACAAATTATATCTCATGTTTAACCACTATAGAGACATCAGAGCCAGCGGAAAATTCCAGAAGATCTGGCCGAAGTGAGGGTGCTCTCATTGCTCTCACAGTATGTATATATATATATACATACTGAACACTGTTCAGTAGAACAATATATATATATATATATCTGCAGATAGAATAATCTGCAGAAAATGGGCATCTTTAGTAGATTTTTTGGTTCTACTGAACAGTGTTCTATCTCTCAAGGCTGTTAAAATGTATTCCCATATATTTCTCTACTTAAATTGTATCACATCAAGAGCATAGCCAGAGGCAAACCTGCTACTTATTTTGCAGGGATTCCATAATTAATAACTTAAGACACACATCTCAATGCCTTTGTGGAACTGCCGTTCCTGCCGTAGGTCCGGATTAAGGACACAAAGCATGGAGTGATATATAAGGAGCATATTAAGTCATGGAACGAGGACATGTTCCAGATATTTGTTATTGTGCTACTGTTTTGGTAAGATAAGCAGAAAATATCTGACTTACGATTGGAGTCACGCTGGGAAATATGTTCTGAATTCTAATTCACCCATCACATCCATCTGACTTCATTTTCCAACTATTTCCTCTTATTTATATCTTTTAATCAGTCTTTTTGTCCCTCGTTGGCCCTCTCTCTTTTTCTTCACCTCCATACTTGTGCACTCAGGCATGAAAGCTGCAAACAGCAATATTCTCAAAAATTAATAGAGAATTGATTACTTATGAGTTGTGATGGCTCCCTTCGCTGTGATAAGAGGAATCATAGGCCACCTATTCTGAATGTAAAAAGTAAGGGAACTGTAGGGATTTTACCTCTGAAAATGTTTGTTTCTTTATTACGTTTTTAATATGCAAGCGGCAAACAGGAAATATGCCTAATCCCTTCTCAAGTTTTGAAGCCGCAACGCAGAGTGGAAGTTAATAATGTATTATGGGGGAATTAAGGACTCCTGCTAACATTATGAAGAATTATTATAGGAATGTTTGTATCAGACACAACATAAGGATTGCATAACTCCAGACAAATTGAAGACTAATTTTCGAATGGAATATTGTTGGCAAACTGACTCTAACAACAGTATTGAGCATTAACAATTAGAGCACAAAATCTCAGCAAAATCTCTCAACCTGAGTTTGACAAACATTCATTATTTTTACATGTCCATTTTTGATGTACTGCTCTATTTCTACTTTTTGACACAATAGCTCAATATGCATTACACAGCAGCATAAACACCGCATGCATCATAAATGTTTGAATAAGAATCATTATCATTCAAATATTACATTTATGCAAAACTTGTTTTTGTCAAATGTGTTCTGTCTACAGTAAAAAGTTAATCTCAAAAATAATTTTAATAGAAATTTAATATGGGAGACAAATTTTCACCCAGAAATTCAAATTCTGTCATCATTTACTCACTATTATGTTGTTCCAAACCCAAATAACTTTTTTCTTCCATGGAAGACAACAATAGGAGACATTTTGATGAATGTCCTGGTTACCGTTTTCCATGTAATTAAATAAATGGGAACCAAAGCTATCAAGCTTGAAAAAGTGTGAAATATCACTTTAAAAGTAAGAAATAAAGAATGCCATATGGGTTTTGAATAACATGATGGTGCGGAAATTAAAAAGAAAAAGAAAAAAAGAAATGTAATGTAATTTTTAGGGTGAATGGTTCTTTTAAGTCCTCTGAGCTATGAAAAAAAGTAACCCCCGAGGATTCCAATTTTCCTTGCAGCAGACTATTTTCCCTCAATCTAATGAATATAATTACCTGCATGAGGAGATGTGAACTTGTTTAATTCCCTTATTTTTAGCTAAGTGATAAATACAGGCTTTGGGCCCCAGATAATACTCCAAGGCTCAGCCTAACACAAGAGGTTATCGCCTTAAACTACCAAATCGATCCGAAAAATATACTCAGAGGATCTGTATATGGCAGCAGCTTCCTCATTAACCCTGTAGCACCCTTCCTCAACAACTAACGACTAATGGACCACCGAACACACACACGCAGGACCGAAAGCAGGCTGACACAGTCACGGGGCATTGTTTGGTAGGGGTTGGTATCTCTCAGTGTGGTGTTTTTTATGTTGTTTGTAATTAAGGTGATCCTCCGCTCCCTGTCGCGACTTTATTTTTAACTCGCCGTTATCTTTTGTCGGTGGCATGAATAATTGCCGCAGCTGATGGGGAGCCAACTGGGAATTGATCCGGGAACCCAATCTGTTTCCATTATTCTGCTCTACTTCTGCCAGCGGCCTCCCGCCACGGCATACCATTACCGGTGCTGAGCCTCAGCCTCTGAGCCCTGGGAGGCCAGTGAAATATTTACAGGAATACCTTTAGCAACCCCTTTACATCTCTTAGCTGACAGTTTGCAGCACAGCTAGCAACCTCACCCTCACCCTCCGCTGTAGAACTAGGCCTGGGATGTGACATTAGTAAACGGTTGGATGTTTTGAGGTGATCCCCCTAACCGATTTGAAAGGTAACCTACTGTACTGCAGGCACTGCACAAAAATCTTTTGGTTTAATAATTGTGGCAAGAGAGACAATGTGTTTATCATTTAAATACCTTTACCCATTTCACAGAACTGACATACTCTAGAAGTGAAACATCTTTAGGGGTCTCGATTACTATTCTTGGGCTTAGGGATTTAAAAAAAAAAATTAACCCTGATGTTTAATTTTGTCACATAATTTGTGCCTTTCATGCTACAGACCTCAGCTAATATTATTATTATTATTATTATTATTATTATTATTTTTAAGTGTTTTTCACATGGCAGTGAAAAACAAAAAACACTGAAGGAGAGAACCTATCTATAGGGATCAGAGAAAAATGCTTGTTTGCATCTTCAGATAAAAATTTATAAAAAAATTAATAAATAAAAAAAAAAAACTAAATATTCCCTAGTTCCTAGTGTTCACATTATTTTCTCCAACCCTGTATAAAGTTGCAAGTATGTGACATAAAAATGCATTGTGAGATATAAAGTTGCAGTTAAAGGAGACATATTATGCCCCTTTTTACAATATGTAATATAAGTCTCTGGTGTCCCCAGAATCTGTCTGTGAAGTTTCAGCTCAAAATACTCCACAGATAATTTATTATATCATTTTGAAAATGCCTATTTTGAGTGGAAGCAGAAACACGCTGTTTTCCGGGCCTGTCTCTTTAAATGCAAATGAGCTGCTGCTCCCCGCCCCCTTTTCCAGAATAGAGCTGCGCCATTACAGCTCTGACCTGCTAAAAACATCTGCTTTGCTTCTGATTATCATGTTTATCACGCTGAAATCATGTGTTTTAAACCATATTAGTTTAAACTTCTGATATACGGTTTTCTGAGTGCACACACCCAAAGCACACGGACAGAAAGCGGCTGACACAGCATGCGAGTACTAAACTAAGTTCTCATTCACACACAAGTTTACATTAAAAACACACAAGTTACAAAAACAGTCGGTTATGTCTGTGAAGATTAAGGGGCGGTAATAATATAATGAGATCCCTTTGCCACGTCACCAAGGGAGCGAAATCAGACGCGCTCGTTTTTTCAGATGCTTGCAGAAAAAGACTTACCAAAACAAAGTTACTGGGTTAATCTTTTGCACATTTCCTTGATGCACCGGGGACCTGATTATAGCACTTAAAACCTGGAAAAGTCAGATTTTCATAATATGTCACCTTTAAAGCGCAAATGGTCTTTCATAGAAAAAACACTCAAATGTCTAGCTATTGCAACATTTATATAACATTGTTGATAATTGTGCTTCTATTAATAGCACCTACATGTAGTTGTGGAGGGCAGTCAGCATTTTAGTCATTACGTGTTTATACGCTTAACTGCTCAATATCATAAGGTCTTAGAAAGCAAATGCTACAGCTGATCAGGCTCATTGTGAAAACATACAGAACTGCAGGAACATCATTTCTCTAAGATTTCTGCTATTATTAAATTGGATCTGGTCAAGAAAGCCTCTCTTTTCCAATAAATGTAATCGAGTATTTGTTCTCTTATCACTAAATTTGAACAACAATTTGTTAGATGGTTATAGTCCTATTGATGTTGTCTTTTCATCTGAACTTCCCAATGTGTGAGATGTATTCCATCTCAACAGTTTTGATAATAATCTCTCTCACTCTCTCTCTTTCTCTGGTTTTATGTTGGATATGTGTTTACCATGTTTAAAGTCAGCATGACATGAAAATCAATTTTCTAAATGCATGTTGTAGATCTTATTCTGAACAATGAAATCATGAATATGTTTATTAATTCATTTATTTTAACCTGTTTAATCAAAATCACAACTGGATCTTCGACAGACTTCTCACTGGAGATGTACACTGGACTTCCCCAACTATTTAGTCTCCACCCTGCAAGCTTGCATTTAGCTGCCTCCACTTTTGAGTGCAACATACACATCTCAAAATCCAATCAAAAGCTGATGCATTGAAATTCGTCCCTGTCCTACATTTCATCTTCTTCGATAATCCGTTTCACTCAGATGTGAGTCACAATATGGAAGAAAAGATATGTCACTACTTCTATTTCATTGTAACTTTAAAGTGAGACTTTTTGTGTTGGATGCCCTGCTCAGATTGGAAACAAAAGACTCCAAGTGAAAAGTTGTTGCTTGTGTTTTGATTTATCAATGATTGTATTTGATTTGTCTGTCATTAATGAATTACATATTCGGTAAAAAAAAACTGATAGTATTTGTTTACCCAGCGGCTTATTTTCCGAGTTTGGGAGTTGGTGCAGGATGGCCCATTTTCATAATTTTCAGTTTTGTGCAATAATATCTACAATAGGAAATAATTCTGTTTCCTTTAATAATATACTAGACTTACCATCCTCTGCATGGTAAACGCTACTGCTAATTAACAAGGAAATAGTTCTGCAGGACACCTTTCAGGCACAAAAACCAGAAATGTAAATTCAGCCTTTTTGTTTCCATAGAGACATAATCAATTCAGCTTACACTTTGGAAAACCTTACCAGCCCTTTAGCAATAAATGGAATGGAACAGCAGTCATGATTCAGTCAATAAACTGTGAAATAAATAAATAAAGCTTTTGGCTGGATTAAACCCCCACCCCCACCCAGAAAACTAACTCGGATCTTTGAAAAGAGATTCAAAAGCCTTTGTTCCAAAGCTTTAACTTCCTATTGTTGTCCACAGCCTTTGTGTGCCCTTTATCACCCATCTGCCATGATTAGGCCATTTAAAATGGGGTTCATGCACATCAGTTATGAATAATAACCAATGGGCCAGACTGCAGTTCTGCCATGTTATTTAATTGTATTTTGCCCAATCACTTTGTTAGAAAAGAGGAAACCGGAATGTGTGGCACAATGTTTAAAAAGTGAAAATGACTTAAAATAAAAGTGTCAGAAAACATCAATGTCAAGCCCTCAAAGCAAAGCAACTTGAAATGAAGTGCATTTCTCTAGAAACCACAGGGGAGAACAGACAGAGACATGTACAAATCAGTGGTTATAGGGCACTGACAGATGCTCCGTGCTTCCAGAAATGTTCTTAAGAGAATGATGACTGGTAGAGAAGGCAGTATGTGGTCTCATCTGTTAGAAGCACATATTAGGAGCTCTGACATGTTATATCAGTACTGCAGGTATAAATTACCAATAAAAAAGAATCTATGCTCAATGGGCCTTTGGAAAGCAGATGAGTTAAAGATGAAGGACGACTGATGTCATGCTGCACTGAAAAATTGTGTCCATAATTTGCCCTGTTCCTTTACTCTTTCAAAGCGGCAAATGGCCCAGACGTCTCTCGTGGCATGGAACTTGCCCCGACGCTCCTTTAGCTTTCATTTGCCCTTACGGCTTGCTGTTTAGAGGACTGTTGAGTGCACTCTTTGTGCACACGGCATTGGCGGCCTTTGACCTGTTGGCCTCCTCATTTTTCACATTCTTTCTAAAGGCTTTTAGAGTATCTTCTTCCAACCTTAAAATGTAGGCCGTCTGTTTCCTTGAGGCTAAGTCATGCTGGCCTATTTACAACCATGTAAATGCTGTTGTGGTGCTCATTGGTTTCTCGTTGAACACTGTCTAGGAACTTTACAATCAGAGAGGAACACTCATTTTTCATGGAATGACATGAAACACCGACATCAGCTTCTAAATCATAGCTCAACATACTCCGGATCTTTTCCCCAATGTCAGCACTTGTGAAATGCAGCCTAAGCTGTTTGTTGACCGAATTTGCCATCCAAACTTACCAAAAACACCTGGAGCGTATAAATAAGATCTTCGGTTGAGCTCAGTAGCAGTTTTTTCTGCGTCTGTCATACTTGCTACGTCAGCATCATACTTTAATGGAATAGTTTACCCAAAAATGAAAATTCTGTCATTATTTACTCGCCTATGCAGTGTTATAGAAACTTGTATGACTTCTTCATTCTGTGGAGCACAAAAGGAGAAGTTTAGCAGCCATTACTCATCTCATATATCAAATAATGGGTTTTAACAGGAATATTCAAAGTTGATGCCATGATACTATGGACCCCCATTTATGATGACTCGTTCAGGATAACCTATAGATTTAAAAATATATATTATAATTTCGTGTAAAACATATAATATCTGCATTTTATCTCTACTGTCATTGGTCAAGCAGAAGCCAAGTGTTCTCTTAACAGTGCAACAGTACTGGGACTTGATACCCTCAGATTCATTCAGGAATGAAACAAGTGACTGTCACTAAATTGCTTACTCAACTGATTTGTTGCCAAAACACATTCTTGCTCATTCATCTTTATGATTATGTCACTGAGTCATTCAAAGTATTGAACACGCTTACTGACATTTATTTAATACTTCGTACAAAAGCCTTTGTTGGTAATGACCGCTTCTAGACACCTCCTGTATGGAGAAACTAGTCGCATGCATTGCTCAGGTGTAATTTTGGCCCATTCTTCCACACAAACAGTCTTCAAATCTTGAAGGTTCCATGGGCCTCTTCTATGAACTCTAATCTTTAGTTCTTTCCATAGATTTTCTATTGGATTCAAGTCATGTGATTGGCTGGACCATTCTAGCAGCTTTACTTTCTTTCTCTGAAACCAAATGAGAGTTTCTTTGGCTGTGTGTTTGGGATCATTGTCTCGTTGGAATGCCCACCCTCATTTCATCTTCATCATCCTGGTAGATGGCAGCAGATTTTTATCAAGAATGTCTCGATACATTTTTCCATTCATCCTTCCTTCAATTATATGAATTTTGCCAGTTCTACACCATGATGTTTTGTGGTGATGTGCAGTGCCATTTGACCTCCAAACATGGTGTGTATTATGGCATACAAAGAGTAAAATTTTTGTCTCATCTGACCAGACTATATTCTCCCAGTATCTCACAGGCTTGTCTAAATGTTGTGCAGCAAACTTTAAACGAGCTTCAATATGCTTTTTCTTCAGCAATAGAGCCTTGCGTGGTGAGCGTGCATACAGGCCATGGCATTAGTTGAGTGCATTACTTATTTTCTTTGAAATAATTGTACCTGCTAATCCACAAGTGGTCCTTGGCTCTTGGAAAGCTCTTCTGATAATTCTTTCCACTCCTCTGTCAGAAGTCTTCGAGGAGCACCTGGTCGTGGCCGGTTTATGGTGAAATTATGTTCTTTACACTTCTGGATTATGGCCCCAACAGTGCTTACTGGAACATTCAAAAGTATAGAAATCCTTCTGTAACCAATGGCATTGGTATGTTTTGCAACAATAAGGTTGCGAAGGTCTTGCGAGAGCTCTTTGCTTTTACCCATTATGAAATGTTTCTTGTGTGACACATTGGTCATGAGACACCTTTTTTATAGGCCATCAGTTGGGACTGAACCAACTAATATTAATTTCCACTGACAAGTGGCATGGTTGCTTTCTAATTACTGATAGATTTCTGCTGGTGTCTTGGTTTTTCATGCCTTTTTGCACCTCCCTTTCTTCATGTGTTCAATACTTTTTCCCCCGTATCATTCCACTTTATTACACAGAACTTAATTTCTGAACATATTTGTTTAGCTTGCTTTGTATGTATGGATTACTTGGATTGTTACCGACATCTGGTGAAAATTTCATGTCAACAGCACCTTTAGAAATATATTTACTTAGAAAACATGGTGACGTGTTCGATACTTATTTTACCCGCTGTATATATTTTTATTTTTTTTATTTTTTTCTGAACTGTTCAGTGAAGAGCACCCCTTTGTGGCCAAGTTTGAAATGAGGAGAGAGCGTTAGTAACAGGTTTGGCAAATGCCTCAGTGTGCATTTCTATTTGCACACTGGAGGGCATCAAAGGTTTCTATTTACAACATGTTTTGCAGCTTTGATCAATGTAACCAATGGCAGCATATCTGTTCATTGTAGATGGGAGACATTCTTTGTTCAATGTGAACATTAATTATAAGGGATTTTCAGTCATCACAATGAGGATGAGTGACAACTCATACTGATTATAAGGGGATTGCTCTTTGTGCATTTTCTGGGCTATGTATAATCCATTCAGAATTTGGCTAAATCAAATCTTGCTGTCCCTGCCACCAGCACAAAGAGTGAAAGATTTTTTCACTTGGCCAGTAACACTGTCGCAAGGCAAAAATGTAACCTGTATGCATCCTTGTCATATTGATGCACTTGTTTTTCTTAACGCAAACCACCGAGCCATGACTGCGACCAAAGACACTATGTGTCAGGAGGACGATGGCATTGAATAGACCATATGAATTTGGAATTATCCTATTATAAACTGTTTCAAACTGGTTGAGTAAAGTTGTTGCAAGCAATGCAAGGTTGCATGTCAGTCTATAATCAGGTATTGTTTTACAAGTAACCGACTAGCAGAAATGAGTAGTCGTGCATATACCAGTAGTGTTCCTGTTTGTGTTCCATAGAAGAAACAATGTGAGGGTGATTAAATAATGACAGAATTTTAATTTTGAGATTGATTATCCGTTTCAAACGGCATTTACACAAACAGCCATTCAAAAGAGCAAACAATTCTTTAACTCTGGCAAATTGGTTTGTAATAGCTTTTTTTTTTTTTTTAATTTTGAGATTGATTATCCGTTTCAAACGGCATTTACACAAACAGCCATTCAAAAGAGCAAACAATTCTTTAACTCTGGCAAATTGGTTTTTAATAGCTTTTTTTTTTTTTTTTTTTTTTTGTCACAGGAGGCTTTTTGTAAATGTTGCTTTTTCACAGTTGACTGGATTGAGAATATTCTCTGTCTCTGTGGGCATATAACCAACTCCTTAAAGCACAGCCATCGCCGCAGGTCTCGAAAGCCTGTAAAGCTTGCCAGGAAGACAGAACGTGATGTAAGCGGCATTCAGGCCCAGCGTGGATGACTTCTCCTCGTGTGCATGAAGAATAAAACAAAACTCGTGCATGGCTTAACATAATCACGCCTCTAATTGATGAAGGGGCTTTGTGTGGCACACATGTTCTGACAGGTAAAAACAGACTTCTAGAGAATATTGCCAAGTAAGTGCTCAAGCCTGCAGGGGTGAGTAGGAGGCCTCCATTTACATGGAGTAATCTCCGTGAGCTTATTCATGGCTTTCATTCATTGGAATCTTCTCCTAGCGGCTTTAGCTCCATTGCGGAGAAATGGAGGAGGGTTGTCGTCATTGTTTAGCTGTCGTTTCTCAAATACAGCGCAGTGTATTTAAGTAAAAAAAAGTATTTTCCAGATGCAGCTGGTGCCTGCTGAGTTTAAAAGCAAAGCAATGTGCTATAAATAGACTAAAATATGGGCCAGGCTGGCATTGCCCATAAGGCTTTGGAGTATTTTTATAATTTTTAAAAAGTATTTCATTGTATTTTTTTTTCTTGTTTTGACTGCACTGTTGTTATTAGTCATCCTTCCAAGTTGTGATTTAATCTGTCTAAACTCATCCCTTACCCCTGAAGTGACCTGCTCAATGAATCAAGAATGCCGCTCTCCAAGGAATGACAGATTCATATTCGTGCTGTCTAGGAAATGTCTAGTGCAAGTCTGACAAAGAAACATGAAGTCAACCCAACGTTTAGAGTAACTGTCAATCTAAAGAGATACATTTATTTTGTTGGACAAAAGGAACTGAAATTCAGTATACAATGGCCAGTGACTGATTTGACAGCAAATACTGCACGTTCTGGTTCACGCCTGGATCAAAAAAATTGAATTAAATCAGGTGTATCTGCTATGATTTCCTATTTGTGATTCCTATTGATTCCTATCACTTCACACCACATATGCAAAAAAAAAAAGAAAAAGATGAACAGTTATCCAAATGTTCTAAATTATATTATTTCTTAATTAAGCAATAAGGTACAAAAGACTGCTATATTGTGAATATAGTCACGGCTAAAAGGCACAAGTGCTGTGGAGTAAGAGCGCAAATTTTTACTATAACTTTATTTTATTAAGCAAATAAATTATTTAGCATATTTCCACTAAAATTTGAATATTTGGAATATTCTAGTGGCATATTTTCACTAGAACTGGCATATTTCCACACATTATATATACACACATTACAACAGAGTTCAATTAGATAACATTAGGGTTTCATGAGCAGTGAATAACATTTAAATTTTATTGTTAATCTATAAATGAATCTATAAGTTTATAAATATATCATTGTTAATTCACAATCTTTCATAATTAACTAACTGACGTTGATGTCAATTATTAAATATTATTATTAAATATTATTAACATTAATGGGCCTCACCTGGGAACACAAGGAAAATATTTTGTTTCATTCTCTTGATGGATTATCTTCATCATTTCTTGGTAGTTGATAGATTAAATGTTTAAAGTATGGGTCAGTCAGAAGTTTTATAGTTTTTTTTCGAGTGTCCTTTCCCTTATTTTAGAGCATTTAACAATGACCCAGACATCATTAGCTTTGCTTACCTTGCTTATCTTGTGAACCACAGAACAACTTTTTAATTTTCACACCCATTGAGTATCATAATAAACTATCACAATAAATCTTCTGCTAACAAGTGATGAGTTGGCCCTTCAAGCTTAATGCGTTTCTTTGAGCACGGTGTCGAATTTGATTTAATAATCTGATGTGTTGCATGAGCACACTCATTTATGCTGCTTACGGATACTCTGCCAACAAATGCCCTCCGCATACATACCTGACACGGTCCAAGGCCAGATGTGAAGGCAGAGAACAACAACCACACACACACACACACACACACACACTAATAATAATAAATAAAATACGTTAACACGTATGTTTATTTTAACACGTACGTTAACAAAAATACCTGCTGTAGGAAGCAGTGTCAGAGAAAATGACCTTTGTGAGCAAACTGCCTTGACATTCCCACAAATGAAGGCTTTTTATTCAAGTTTAGCACCAGGAGGAATATTTGATGCTTTTTTCTTTCTTTTTTTTCATAAAGCAAAAAGCAGATGCAAGCACAATTCCTATACATATGAGCCCCTGTATAGTCATTTACACAAACACACAGAAAGAAAATAAAATTTCTTGCTGACAAATTTTATTTATTTTTTTGATTAAAAAAAAGGTGGATCACACCACAACATAATTAAGAGCTTTTATTATGCATAAATGAACATCAATGTACTCAAAAATATGTCAGTACTAGGGGTGGAACCAGGGCCGTTTCTAGCCAATTTGACGCCCTAGGTGAAATCCCTATTGCCCCCCCCCACCCCCACCCCTCAGACACCAGTTGCTTGTCACATTCAAATTGGTTGTCATAGTAATGACACTAAAGTGTTAAGATAAACATTTTGCACAATTTAGTATCTGTAATATCGAGTCAAACCTATAAAACCCCTTTGTTACCCCAAACTACATATAAAAGCTTTATCAGTGGCATAAAAGTAACCAATGCAGCTACTTATTCATTTGCTACTCGTTAATGCATTTACGTCCCCTTTAAATAACGTGACGCTCTGCCCTCTATGACGCTGCTCCCATTAAGAGCTGTTGGAAGTGATTGAATTGATTCAGCATTTCGACACCTCCGTAAGGATGCATTTAACTCGACAAAGCGGTCTAATAAAGGATGTATTGATTTCGTGAATTAGCAAATTTTACTATACAAATATTTTTTAATTGGATGTTAAAGTTTATATGGGAATATTACACGACACACTGATGCTTTAACAATGCATTGGAGCAAAAAACGCATACCTTTTGGACAAATCTGCCACAAATATTTGGACAAATGTGCCACAAATACTGCCTAAACAAAATACTGATTTTGTGCACTTTATTTACTGTACCAATATTTTAAATTGGCCTTTGAACTTAGCTTTATTGCATGGCAAAAAAAAGTGTTACCTTGCCAAAGCACTGACAGAGCCCACTGATCTAATGGCATCGTTGAGCGCTCCAAATGCAAACTTTGCATGCAACAATCAGGCAGGAATTGACAGCACTCTGATCTAGTGGCATACAGGCATTACATACATGACAGTACTCTAGCCCAATAATGTTGGGGGATCCAGTGGGGGCGGCAGTCATATTTCAGGGTGACCATGCCACTCTTTATCACAACCCTGCTAAAAGTGCCAGTACGTGCGCTCATTGGGTGGAACGGTTCGCGGAAAAAAATCGAACCGTACGGTTCTCCACACACGGTTCGGCATGCACTAGGACCGCGGTTCAACTTAAATCTGACAACGCATCTGTAATATGGCTTGCTATAAATAACACGTAAAACAAACAGGGTTCGGCTAATATATGTTTCTGTTGATGGCTTTCCCAATACATTACAACAACAGCGATGAAGAAAAAGAAGAAAAAAAACGTGTACAAACTATTCACTCTTGTTCAATGCGAATGCCGTATGATGGAATATGAGCGGTCATTTATTCCGTCATCACCCAGGTGCTGATAGCGCGCATGCACAGGTGAGACCTGAACAGCACACGTTGATATCAGTGTTTAAGCTAAACTCGTTTAAGCTTTGCCAGTTTAAACAATTAAGAGCCAAAGGACACAAGCTCGCGTGCGCAGTGAGAAGATTTGCACATGCGCTCATCCGAAGCGTGCAAACTCGCGCCTGCAAATATTAAGCTTTCTCTGAAGTATTGTGTTTAAATGGACAAATTCACAAAAATTATGTCAAAATGCCCGTCTTGGTAAGTATCCTATAGAAGACATAGCTGGCTGAATGTACTGTATCAGTGCACTGTATCAGTGCATTCTCTTAAAGTGACAGCACTTTCTTAATATTAATCAAACAGCAACAACAACGAAATCACTCACTGCTCTTGATTGAATAGCTTTTGTAACTTTAATAAAGATTAATCTTTAATTTATACATGAGCAATATCACTTGAGTACTCGAGCGATACCGGCTCTATATCAGCATGGCTGTGATTAGGCCAGAGGCAATCACAGCCGCTGATATAGAGCCGGTATCGCTCAAGTACTCAAGTTGACAGTTAAACATATGTCACTTTTAGAATTGGTATCAAGGGTATGTGCTGCTTCAGTTAAGCTATTAGTGAGAAATAATGAGGTTATAAGAGAGAAACAATGCGGCAAGACGTGCATCCAAATGAGAGAGAGAGACCGCAAAGCTAGACGTTTCTTCTTATATTAACTAACGTACTCTATGATTAGCTCAGTGAATAATCATTTTTTTAAAAACAGACCCGGCTAGAACAAGCGGAGTGATACAAAATTGTGAAAGGGCATTCCTGTAGCGATACCTGTACAATATCTCACGGTTCTCAACCAATCAGATTTGAGAACCAGAACTGTTGTATAAAGTCAAATATGCAGTGATGTGGGTTCACAGCAACAGCTTCCAAATGCAAATGGTACACATATAATCAACTCCAGAACTTTTACCTGCTTAATTGACGTAGAAATAATAATGAAGGAATGAAGAAATAGCCCACACCTGTCCATGAAACAGCCTTTGAGTCAATTGTCCAATTACTTATGGTCCCTTGAAAAAGGGGGAGGTACATATTAAAGAGCTGTAATTCCTTAAACTTTCCTCCAATTTTGATGAGAGTACCCTTAAAGTAAAGCTCAGAGTGTGCACTTTAAGCCCATATTCATTATATAACTGTAACTTTAATATGTTTCGGTCAACAGCTAAAATAATAAAAATTGTGCCTGTGTCCAAATATATGGGTTATTTTAAAGAATTGGTCCAAAGTCAGAGTTGGCAACGTCTTGAAAAAAAGGTGTATTTTTCCAAAAAATGTCTATGTGTGCAAATTGTATGATATCCAAGGTACACAAATTGTGCAGTTAATTCTCATATTGTATTTTCAGAAAGTTTTGGAATATTTGTCCTCTCCCCAAATTTGTCACTACCAAAACACAGTAATAATAATGTAATTAGAAGGGTTATATTGACCTATTACATCTCCATTGTAAATATATTTGTTTGCTATTTTATTCATTTTTTTCAGAGGTAAATCAATAACAATTAAATTTTTTAACAATATTTCTGTCACGCCCCTGGACTGTCTGTGTGTTTTTGCTTTCCATGTGCTCTCCGTAACCTAGTTTCTCCCTCATGTTAATTGTTTTATTGAGTCCAGGTGTGTCTCGTCATCCCCTCGTTAAGTTTATTACATAAGCTCTAATGTCAAATTTTTTTCTGGTTTTCTGTTTGTACTATTTTTCTTTGTAAAAGTCAAAAAGTTGATCATACTGATTTCAAAGTTAAAGATTCATTAGTTTGAATATACACTGAACCAAAAACTCATAACATCTTAGTTGATAATTCAGCATACTTTGTTGTTGACAAAACATCCCATGTTTCGGTAGTGACAGTAATGCTTTGGTAGCAACTACATCACATTACAGAATTTTAACTCACATACTATAACACCACTAAAACATACTAAAATACAAAAAGAAATGCATAACTGTACTAAAATGTTATTTCCGCCAAATATCAGGATTATGTGTTCCCTTTTGTCACTACCGAAACAATAATGCCATGTTTTCGACGTGTGACTTTAGTGTTTCAGTAGTGACAATTTTAGATACTTTTGATCCGAGCTCAAAGATGCTAATCAGCACATGGTTAGCAAACACAGTTCTGAAAAAATTAATTGCCTGCGTTAACATGCAAATTTTGACAGCGTATATATATATATATATATATATACTGTATATATATCATGCCTACTGCAGAATCACAGCCGTACTGATATACAGCCATATCACATGGCTATTTGTGTGATATTGCATTTATACAACAGGTCAACAGCACAAGTGAGTAAATAAAAAAAGAGACAACCGAGTGTCTTTGAAAACTCTTTTGTATGGCACTACTTCCTTCCATACAAAACAGTTTAACAGACAAGCTCAAGCCTCCATTACTAATTCGAAGGGGAAAAAAATCATGTTAGAACTAGTAATTAAGGAAAGATGAGTTGTTTCATGTAAAGCTTTTTTATTATTGTATTGAAAGCTCACTAAATTATGTAGAAGAGAGTAGGCCTATTATGAGAAAGAGATGGACTAAGCGAGTGTGATTACCTGCATCTAATACAGCATTCATTCTTTAGCTCAATCTTATATTTACAATAAAACATTAGTTTGAATGTCCACTGAGGAAAGCGATATCTTTGTCGTACTTTCCTTTCATCTGTTAAGTGTGATTCCCTATGGTGGTGCTGCTCAGTGCATTTGTTGGCTGCATCTAACAAGGTGTTGTTGACAGTAAACATAACTTCCTTGTTTACAACCCTGTTTCAGTCTCTTTCGATATAAAGGTCTTTACTGCTGACTCACTCATAATAACAGTCTCTTGTCACCATCTAATGGAGGAATAATATCACTAAAATTACCTTCACAAACACCGTTTCTCAATAATAAATACTATTTTTAAATACTACTATTATTTATATAAAATATTATTTATTGAATAATAACCAGGGCTGTCAGTTTAAAGCGTTAACTTTAATTAATTAGTTATGAAAAAAATAAAAATCTTAAATTTCATACAGTTGGCTGTTGACAAATATGATGCAGGGTAACAACTCCATAAATGCCCTACAATTCCAGATATTGGGGCAAAAAATGCCCCCAAATATGTCATCTTTACATCATAAGCGATATCACACCAGCAGCAAGAGCAATATCACAGGAGTGCTGATTTTGTCACGAAGAACACGAGTGCACATGTGATATTATACAACAGTTCAGTAAATAAGAAGTTAATATTGTTCTATATTTTAAACACAATATTGTGTTTTTGTAAAATTTTGCCAACGAAAATATTACCTAAAAAACCACAGCAGAATTGTTGTGTGTCTACGAGCAACACAGCGGTGTTTAGTTTCTGAATCAATTTGCGTTTTGAACGACTCGTGCGAACCAATGATTCAGTAGACATTTACTTCATTCCTGAATGAATCAGCCATTTGAACGAATCAACTCATAAAGACATTTACTGCCACCTGCTTGTAGTTGTAGTTTCTTGGTTAGAGTATCATTTTATTTATTAAAAAAAATAAAAATATATATTAAAGGGATAGTTCAGCAAAAATAAATAAATTTTGTCATCATTTACTCACCCTCATGTTGTTTCAAACCTGGGTGACTTACTTTCTTTTGCACAACTTAAAATAAGGTATTTTGAATACTGTTGGTAAATAAGCTCTTTTGGTCACTAGTGACTTTCTTTGCATGAACAAAAAAAGATGTTTCTCAAATGATCTTCTTTTATGTCCCATTCTTTATGTTAGGCCATTTTAGTCTAAACATTTAACTCAACAATAGCTTTAAATTATCTTTTGGTGGTATTTTCACAGCACCCTGTAATTGATTAGAATAAAAATTTTAATCGACTGCCTAATAATAACATTTATTTAAAAATAACAACAGTCATCATAAAAGTTGATAGGCAATTCAGTCAAAAGTACAAAGGCAGCACTCTGATATACAACATTAAAGTTATATAAAATATTAAGTTATGAGACTTTGCCCTCAGTCAAAACTATTTGCTCTGGAACAAATAATAGATTAATGAAACCAAAGACTGCCAGTTAGTCAGATTTTCCCAAAACAAATGATTTCATGTTTAACCACTATAGATACATAAGAGCCAGCAGCAAATTCCAGAAGATCTGGCTGAGGTGAGGCTGCTCTCAGTGGGTCCATGAGCGCTGAACAGCTGCTGACACCCTGGAGCTCACATCTCCAAAAACGCTGAAGCAAATTTCAAATAGACGTTATCTTTATTAACAAACTGCATATTTGAAGTCTAAACAACTACATTCTCACCTAAAAAAACTCTATACTGCAATACTGCAAGTGGAGTGATACAGACAGTGAAACAGTTGGAGTTTTGTCATTGCTAGAATATCCCACAACTGGAAAGGGCTCTCAGCCAATCAGATCTGAGGGCCAGAAAGAACTGTTGTATAAATACAACATTCTTAATAAAATGCATAATGACTATATTCTTTTTTTTATTTTCTTTTATTATCTTTGCCAAGTTCACATTATCATTATTAATTTGGCAGATGCTTTAATCCAAAACAGTTTAGAAACTTAGCAAAGTGAACTTTCAAAGAATACATTTACCAGTATGTTCTGGGATTTGACCCTGTGACCTTGGCATAGTGCCATACAGGACTTTAACTTACAATGCTGCTACATCCAGACAACCTGCTTTGTCTGCACCACACGTGCCAATGTTTGGCACAGCTCAGACAACCTTTTCTGTTATGAAAATGTCAAAGTCACCCACATTGCTATTCAGTGTTTGAATCACGGAGGGACCAGAGGGATTGAGACCCACTGGTTCCAGTCAAATAGATATCTCCAGAATCAGATTGAGGGCCAACCAACTGTATCTCTGTAACTGTGTCATTTAAAAGTGTAATTACAACAGAGTTGACACTAATAGCTACAGACTGCTGTTTTTTATATTTCATATTAGTAATAACGATCCATTGATATGGATTGATACATCGATCAAATGTCTAACAATACAATTTTTCGATGCAATGTGTAAAAAAATCGATAGACATACCTGTAGTATATAAATAGTAACCTTTATTTTTACACTGTCCACATTTTCTCACAATGTCCATCTACACATTACCACCAATTAGGGCTGGGTATCGTTCAAAAATCTTCGATATCGATACGATACAGATACCTTGACTTCGACACCGGTTCCTGAACGATACTTTTTCCGATACCAATTTTATGAAATCTATTTGAACAAGATTACATTAGCTAAAAAAAAAAACTTTGGTTTTATTTTTCAGCTTGTTGATGTTTATACAGACACAAAAACTCATCTCCTGAGCCACTGCACAAAGGAACAAAATGTAACTAACAAAAAATCAGTGCAAATAGTTTTAATAAAGCTCAAATAGTCTTCAGTTTACACATCTGTTAGCTACATTTACACTAGTTAGTGTTTGTTTTAAAAGGCCTAGCTAATGTGGAGTGACAGATCGCTGTAGCGCCTCAGTCCAACAGAAGCGGCAGCGCGAGGCGCACATGAACTGATCAGATCTCCTCCACATTAATACCAGTTTCAACACAAAATAAACATGACTAAACATCCGAAGTTAAGTTAAAAGAAAGAGTACAACTTTACAATCCGTATCCTGTCTCAGGTAATCGCTCAATCAGCATATACCTGTCAACATTGGGATTTGAAAGTAAGGGAAATCCAACTGCAACAACAACAAACAACAACAAAACAACAACAATATGCATTAGATAGTAGCAAACATTTCAGGCACACTATAAGACTTATCCCAGTCTGTCAAAAGATGAGATCATAATTATATTAAACTACAGAGTAATATACTCACTGAAAGATTTTTTTTCTTGGATGAAACAGGGAGCTCTGCATTTCTGATGAATACTTTTGTCTCTGCTCCAATGAAGAGGTCTTCATCTTCCAACTGATGTCCCTCTCCATAGTTCACCTCCCTGAGAAGCACATCCAAGATGGCCCTGGCTGGTATGAGGTAGCCCAAAAACCGCCTGATCAGCATGCACATCTGAATCTGTACTCCCTCTGACTGTAAACAATACATGTAGCCACAATAAAATAACTGAAATAGTACATATTATCATATGTGACTCTCTAATCTGTTATTATCCCAAGAGGTCATGACACCCACCTGAAAGGCAATATTAAATTCAGCTAAAGGCTTAAGGGCAACACTCAGGAACATAAAATATGCCTTCATAACTGGATCACGGAGATGGCTTGCCAGATCACGAACGTTGTCATTCTTCTCCACCTCCTCATGACTGTCAAAGTATGCCTATAGATTTAGGGATATAGGGTGGGAATATATGGTAAAAAGAAAATGCAATGGAAACGTACCATAATACATTTTCAAGATATCTGCTAAGTGGAGTTTACTATTACAGTCCCACCTGTAGACCATCCCACTGGTTCAGTACTCTCTATATGCATGTAAGCAGACTGAGCCATCTGGTACTGCAGTAACTCAGGAGCGTAAGGTTGTCAGAGTCTGTGAACTCTACAAACTCCTTGTAGAGCTAACATCTCTTTGCACTGAAATGAGA
>NW_015505218.1:1784587-1794340 GCF_001515645.1 Sinocyclocheilus grahami | reverse complement strand
CTAAAAAAAAAAACTTTGGTTTTATTTTTCAGCTTGTTGATGTTTATACAGACACAAAAACTCATCTCCTGAGCCACTGCACAAAGGAACAAAATGTAACTAACAAAAAATCAGTGCAAATAGTTTTAATAAAGCTCAAATAGTCTTCAGTTTACACATCTGTTAGCTACATTTACACTAGTTAGTGTTTGTTTTAAAAGGCCTAGCTAATGTGGAGTGACAGATCGCTGTAGCGCCTCAGTCCAACAGAAGCGGCAGCGCGAGGCGCACATGAACTGATCAGATCTCCTCCACATTAATACCAGTTTCAACACAAAATAAACATGACTAAACATCCGAAGTTAAGTTAAAAGAAAGAGTACAACTTTACAATCCGTATCCTGTCTCAGGTAATCGCTCAATCAGCATATACCTGTCAACATTGGGATTTGAAAGTAAGGGAAATCCAACTGCAACAACAACAAACAACAACAAAACAACAACAATATGCATTAGATAGTAGCAAACATTTCAGGCACACTATAAGACTTATCCCAGTCTGTCAAAAGATGAGATCATAATTATATTAAACTACAGAGTAATATACTCACTGAAAGATTTTTTTTCTTGGATGAAACAGGGAGCTCTGCATTTCTGATGAATACTTTTGTCTCTGCTCCAATGAAGAGGTCTTCATCTTCCAACTGATGTCCCTCTCCATAGTTCACCTCCCTGAGAAGCACATCCAAGATGGCCCTGGCTGGTATGAGGTAGCCCAAAAACCGCCTGATCAGCATGCACATCTGAATCTGTACTCCCTCTGACTGTAAACAATACATGTAGCCACAATAAAATAACTGAAATAGTACATATTATCATATGTGACTCTCTAATCTGTTATTATCCCAAGAGGTCATGACACCCACCTGAAAGGCAATATTAAATTCAGCTAAAGGCTTAAGGGCAACACTCAGGAACATAAAATATGCCTTCATAACTGGATCACGGAGATGGCTTGCCAGATCACGAACGTTGTCATTCTTCTCCACCTCCTCATGACTGTCAAAGTATGCCTATAGATTTAGGGATATAGGGTGGGAATATATGGTAAAAAGAAAATGCAATGGAAACGTACCATAATACATTTTCAAGATATCTGCTAAGTGGAGTTTACTATTACAGTCCCACCTGTAGACCATCCCACTGGTTCAGTACTCTCTATATGCATGTAAGCAGACTGAGCCATCTGGTACTGCAGTAACTCAGGAGCGTAAGGTTGTCAGAGTCTGTGAACTCTACAAACTCCTTGTAGAGCTAACATCTCTTTGCACTGAAATGAGAGAATCATTTTGAGTTTAGTAAGTGGTCTCAGTTTGCTCATGGTGTAATTACTAGATATAGAGCTATGTGTGTGTGAGTGAGTGAGTACTTTTATTTTACATTTACCTTTTGTCAAAGTGGGTGTATATCCCAACCAAAATGTATTCTACTGAAAGTTTGGTTGCTTTGATGCCACAACCAGTGGCAAACTGGACAAGTTGGCAAATGCAGCCAAGGTCCTGGACATTAGGCTGGCTTCCT
Organism: Sinocyclocheilus grahami; assembly: GCF_001515645.1. Lineage (NCBI taxonomy): Eukaryota > Metazoa > Chordata > Actinopteri > Cypriniformes > Cyprinidae > Sinocyclocheilus > Sinocyclocheilus grahami. The sequence goes on along the minus strand of NW_015505218.1, from coordinate 1,792,780 downwards.
CTTAGTCTGCTAATCACTGAATTGTGCTTGCCTTTCATTACACTTGCATTGTCGGATTTGAAGGCAATTACATTCTCCCATGGAATGCCTCTTTTGCTATTGAAAACCGGAAATCAAAACAATGTGCCCACAATTACAAAATAACCTATTTGACAAAAGCTTTTATGTAAACTGTGATCACGTGAAACTGAAATAAAAATGTTCTAGCTGTTATCATTAAATGCAAATTTAGGTAAACAATGCTTCGGACAGCTTTTCATATAGGTTTTCTGCATTACCCTCATTGCATATGGGCATTTCAAGGAACTTCGTTGTCACCTCCAGATTGGACTCATCATAAATTCTTCCAAGGATGACAAATTCTTTGTCAGTGTTTCTGTTGTTTGATTCATCGCACAACAATGAAAAAGGCTGAGGTTTACATATCCTTGCTACATCCTCATCAAGCTCCACAGCTATGGCACCTGTTAAGCAAAAGTGTCCAGTTACTCTAGGCTACACCATGGGAACATTATCAAGGAGTCAATTAGATTGTCCTGTTTATATTGAAGCAACATGCTTTTGAAGTCTATATCTTACATTTGATGAGTTCCATGGCTTTCGTTTTCCCCGCTGAGTACTTCCGAGCGATGGCAGGGAACATGTCTGCTACACTATGGTTAAAATCATCTCAAAATCTTAAGGCCACATTATTTTTGGCGCAAAGCATTGACATTTTCACCTCTGCTTTTGTCACTTGATCAGCCTCAGAAACGTTTGTAGTCACAAATGAAGTAATTGGCTGGGCATGTTTCTGTGCCTCTTGGGCGCGCTTGTGATTTGCAGATTTGCAGATTTGGCTCACATCACTTTTCCCACCGTGTGATACACTAAAATCTGTGTAGCATATTTTACAAAAAGCATGACTTTGCCCTATGTTGCTCTTGGTTAAGTACGGGTAAGCCTCCTCCCATTTGTTAAGATACTTGCACAAAGTTTTTGCCTTTTTTGCAGGAACTCCAACGCCATCTCTCTCACGCACCTCCATCCTCGGGATGCTGTTCTTCCTCTTCTTCGACCGCTATTCTTCTTCTACTTGCTTCAATGGCAGGTGCCTTTTGAGTGAGTTCTGTAGATGTTACAGCTAATGTTCTGTATACTGCCACCTGCTTTACCGGAGGTGAATGTAGCAAACATATCATTTACACCCAGTGGGTTTTTTTATAGAAAGATTAAAAATACAGGAGAAATACAGGAAAATATTTAAATGGGATGATAGCGGGATAGAATTGTAAAATACGGGAGAATCCTGGGAAAAACAGAAGGTATGTCAATCACTGTTTCAGTCGCGCAAAGACATCAATATAACAGCTTGTAAACAATTCATGTAACATCACATTTACCTCAGAAAGCATATTCGGTGACCATAAACTTGTTAGTCAGCCAGAAAAATAAACCGTAGAGTGGGGCATTTTGCTAAATATGTGCACCATATAACAATCGTTATAATTTTTACTGTTCTTTAATGTTTTATTTATGTTTGAATAAATTCGTCCAAGTTTTTATGACAGCCACTATTTAAATGTGTATATTTAAAAATAAAAAAACTGACTGAAGTAAGTGTAACTTAATTATTATAAAAAACTTCATTAAGTGCCATTTAAAAAGTTGTACAGCACAAATCAGTCTATTTTAACCTTCAATATTATAATGTAGTACCAACTGACTCTCATGTATATTTTACAGCATTAGTTGAGAGATTTTTTTCCTTGAGAAAATGTACTGCACTTGATATGCATTCAAAATAATCGATATTGAATCGAGTCGAATCGAATTGGTAATCGAATCGAATCTCAAGCTTGTGAATGAAAATTGAATCGAATCGAATCGTGAAATTTGTGTTAAAACCCAGCCCTACATTTAAACGAGTCGTTTTTAAAACAAATCCCAAGCCGTTTCATGTTGACATCAACATGAAACATTAGCATATTGCCCGCTCACTTGTTACGCCTGCAGACCTGGGAAAACTTGGAAACATTTGGAAAAATTAATCGTTGAGCGAATCGTTTGGGAGTCGTTGAGCAAAAAAGGTAAAAATAAATGCATATTATAAGACAATGAAAGTGTTTTTTGACCTTGCATGCATCTCAAACTGTTGTTGGGGACTCCCAAAACCAAAATATGAACCTTTCATATCCCATAATAGGGGCACTTTAATGTAAATAGTTGAGAAAGAAAAAGCATATGTATCAGTATAATGGATCCGTGCTTTTGGTCTTAAAGTAAAAGCAGATAAATAAACATGCAGCTCTAAAAGAAAAAAAAATTGCACTGCTCTTGACTGAATAACTTTTGTAACTTAATGAATAAAGACTATGCAATATTATGTTACATTTGATTATTAAATTTATGTACCTGAAAAGTGTCATATAAAATTATAAAATTAAGTTTTAACAGATTTATTTCTGTAATTTATTTTGTACTGTACTGACACTATAGTTCATTTATGTAAGTGAGGATAGTAAAATAAAGTAAACTGTGACATTATACCCAAAAAATTATTCATACAGTGGACTACCAGTAAAATTGAAAAGGGACAATAATTTGTCAGACACTCTGACCTGACCATGTTTTTTTCATTGATAATGCAACCTTTTTACACCACAGACTTAACAAAATTAAGCATTGCTTGGTAATTGGTTGACTTAAATTGGTATTATCTAATTGTGTACTTAAATTTAACAGCTGAATCATTTTTTGGTTGATTGTAATACATTACATACCTTCCTATCAAAGTTATCTGACATAACTAGAACACAGTCCATTTCTACTCTGCTTTTCCTTGGGACAAGAGTGGGCTATCCTTCTCACATTCCTGGGGGGTCATAAAACCAGTGATATCATGATTAGTTGTCATGGTGACCAGAGCGCCTGGTGTTCAGCAGACATCCTGGCATCCAGTTAATTGAGTGAGGGGACTGTGACGATTTGTTAACCTAATGAATAATTGATTTGTTAAATCAAATTAAACATTATCTACATTATCCACTACATTATCAAGATGAATTTGTTCTGACACCATTTAACTCCAAGTACCTAATTTTTGTTGTTTACGCTATATTTACAGTCTATTTGACATATTTCTCATTTTAGCACTGTAGCCTGATATACTTTCTTGACTGTTTTCATGTCATAAGATTACTGATGTTATGTGTGACTTGATTTTTTTCCAATAATTTTTTTAATTATTGTTATTATTACTATTTTAAAAAGAAAAAAAATAGTTACAAAATATCATAATGTCGACATATTGATCGATATACTCCTGAATCAAATTTATCGTAATCTTATCAAATAATTTTTTGAGGTATTGGCAAATATCATATCGCTGGGAATGAGAAACGATATTATATCGTATCATGATGAACCATCCAATTTACACCCCTATTTCATATATAACCCTACAGAGAGAGAGAGAGAGAGAGATTAAAATTTAGTGTTACATTTTTTAAATAAGCAGTAAGAAAATAGTATATAAAATATATTTGGATTAATACAGGACACATGTAAGATATTTACTAGAAAGTGCTTTCTAAAACCTGTTTAATTACAAATATTGCCCCCCCCCCCCAATGCTTTGGTACAATTTGAAAGCTGCTGATTGTGCCTAAATGTAATCAGTTGGTGTGAATGGCAGCCACATCACTGCTTTTATGTGATGGTCCCAAGGTGATCTTGGCTTTTTAAATCTATTCCAGTTTTGTGGCAGCTTCTCTTTTACCCTTCAGAAAATGTGCTCATCCAATCAACGAGGGCACGCTTAAAGGGTTATAGGAGCCAGTGTGTTTGCCAACACAAAGCTTTCATCTCATCAGGAAGAGCAATAACAGCTGAAATCTGTCCAATCTCATAGCACAAGCAAATTTAGTGCAGGGCAAGGGCTTCTCTACACGATAAATATTGCCCGGATGTTACACAAATTTAAACGTGATTTCTGAGAATAAAATACTATTCATAATTTTACTATGTTAATTGTCCTTCAGCTTTGGAAATATGTTATTTAAATAATAATAATAGTAATAATATTAATAACAACAACAAAATATTTTGTATATCTTGTGCTATTTTGTTTTTGTGTATTACATTATTGCTGTTAATAATAATTATTCACGAAACTCTAAAAATATAAAAAAAAACAACAACACCACACTGCAATATGGGATAATAGTCCAAATATTGTTACATAACACAATAGGTTGAATTGGTCAGCGCCTATTTGTCGCCCACATCCCTGTCGGCTGATATTAAAATATAATGGCGACCTTTGTTAGCTAGAATAAATGATTGGCTGTATCATTTCTTATACAGGTTATAATTGTGATGCATACATCCGATATTAATTCAAAGAGATAAAGTTGTATTTTGCCAGTCTATTAAACAGATCAAATGAAAATATGATATTTCTTAATACATTTTTGCTTGTAGATGAACCATCAAATTATGGCGCACTTAATCATATCATCAAAGATGAGGGGTGCCTGAGAGAACAGCGTGTGCACATCACTCTTGCTTAATGCACTCTGAGTCATGGAGGGAAAAACATAATTAATCCAGCGATGTCTCAAATACGGTTTGACTAGAGAAAATGCACTGGTCACTTTGGTTTGAATCACGATCTGGTGAAGGCGATGATTTTTCCTGAACAGCCTATGCATTGAACGTGACCAAAAATAGATTCTAAGCATTTTCAATCTATCCTCTTAATGTCGATGTCTAATTAAAGGGCTGTGTTCTGAATAATTGAGACCCTTCTCTAAATTTTACATTCAAGTTCACTCTTATGTTAATTAGAGGGGTATCGCTCTTCTGTTGATTAGGTCAAAAGCAAGGTAATACTTTATTAAACTGGGTAATCTGGAATTAACCTGGTTGTTATCTGGTTGTCTTTGAGTCAGTCCCAGAGAGTTATTAATTAGCAGGTGCTTGGCAAGAGCCCCTTTGAGAACACCCTGGCCCCATGTACATCCAACCCTATGAGACTGAAACATGCATTGCTGATAGCTAAGAGCACCCTGTGAGTTCATTATTTTTTTATAGATTTGTACTGTCTCTGGCTAAGTAGACCGTGTAGTCTCTAATTGGCCATGAGTCACTTTGGGGAACAGTAATTATGACCACTCATCATGGAAGAGAAGAGTTTTAAAGATATGCAAAAACGGCAACAAGGGGACTATTAGAAAATACCAAATGCAAAGCTAATTCTATGAATTTTTCAGTTCAACATGTTACAACAGTTTACATCATCCTAGCTTAAACTCAATGTTAAGGGTAAATCCTGTTCACACGTTTGCAGACCACATTCATTATAAGCTTTAAAAAGTTTAATCAGAATAAATTCTGGTTTGCACCTTATTCTTATTTAGCCCCATTTAGTCAGGAAAAGACTAACATGTACAAGAAAAAAATAGAGATGTTAAGTTTTATTTTTGAAATTAGTGATAAGAATGGAGAAGATGCCCTCAAAGGGTTAGTTAAAAAAATACATTAGATGAAAATGAAAATTAGGCTGCGTTTTACTCACCCCCGAGGCATCCTAGGTGTATATGACTTTCTTCTTTCAGACGAATCCAGTCTGAGTTATATTAAAAATTGTCTTTGATCTTTCAAGCTGTTTAATGCCACTCAGCGGGTGTTGCATTGCTTCAGTCCAAAATAAGTTAAATAAAAATCGCCCATCCATAAAAAAAAGTGGCTCACACGGCTCTGGGGGGTGAACAAAGACCTTCTGTAGCGAATCGATGAGTTTTTGTAAGAACAATATCCATATTCACAACATAATAATCACTTGAATCTAGCTTGCGCCAACAGTTGTACACAGAAGCAGTTCCGGAAGCATGATGTATGAGGTCAACGTTGCGCATGCGCTGGTGAGTCTCGTGAAAACCAACGTTTGTTAACAGGATCAAAGGAAGCAAAGTTTCCTTACTTTAGCAAAGGAAAACCAGTCTCCTCTTGGCTTATATCGAAATCCTCCGACATTCTTCTTTACAAATCCTCGTTTTGTACTTCTAATTAGTGACCACTGTTTTGCTTTGACCTCTCCACTGCTGAGCGGCGCATGCGCAAAGCTGACCTCATACGTCATTCCCCCAGAACTGCTTCCGTTTACAACAGTGAGCGCAAGCTAGATTCAAGTGATTGTTATGTTTTGAATATGGATATTTTTCTTACAAAAATACATTGATTCAGCCTTTGTTCACCCACCGGAGCCTGGCTTTTTTTTATGGATGGGCGATTTTTATTTAAGTTCTTTTGGACTGAAGCAATGAGTGTTGCTGAGTGGCATTAAACAGCTTGAAAGATCAAAGACAATTTTTTATATAACTCCGACTGGATTCGTCTGAAAGAAGAAAGTCATATACACCTAGGATGCCTCGGGGGTGAGTAAAACACAGCCTAATTTTCTTTTTTGGGTGAACTAACCCTTTAAGAAAAGTGTATTTTCTGCTAAACTGTAACATATTAAGACATGTGTTTAACATGTACAGTATAAGATTAACAACTCAATCTCATGAGAAAACTTGACTATTTCATGAGGTTGCGATTTCATATAAATTCGCACTATGCGATTCATAAAGTAAGCATGAAGATCCACTCAATTCTTGCTTTTTGGGAAATCTTATTAAAGCCAAAATATGTTGAATATATTTAATTAATATCCAACAGATTTTGAATAAAATAGAAGATGTTGTGGGGAAAACAGATAAAACGTAACAATCACTAGAGCAATAGTTCTCTCTGGCAAGTTTACGGCCTGCCCAACTCAGAAACATAGGTATCAAAATTATTTCTGAGTTTCAATTAACAAATGATAAACTGTGCGAACATTATCATGAGGCACAGAATGCATATATTTTATATGTTGGCACATTTTTGTCATAGTTCTACAGTCCATTGATCAACCTCCCCGGCTCACTATGATGAAGTGCTCATGACGAGAAAAATGGAGGATCACCTTGCAGTTGTGACCTTAGGGTACATCATGTTCTCCCTGGGGTCTGATTGGGTGAGGATTCATTAGCCTCTTTCATGATAAATGAGTGGATTTCTCCTTTACCACCGCAACAGAACTGGCCTCTTGAGTTTCAAAGGGACTGAATATCATGTGTACTGTCTGTAACAGGCTATATTAAGAACTGAAAACCTATCCAACAGTTGTAGCGAATCAAACGGTGGTTCAAAAATCAATGTAGTCTGGGAGGCTCATGTTTAGAGGTTTTATTTGTGTGATTAAACATCCAGTGTTGGGGAGTAGCTAAGTAAAAGTACAAATCTTTCAGGGATGGGACAGTATATCAGCTTTTTGGCTGTATTAGCTACAACAAAAATGTCTGAGCTAAAGGAATAATCAACCATGCTCACCTAAACTGTATTCTTTCTCTTGTAGCATTAGAACTTATGCTTCATTGCAGTGAATCAGTTTCTATCAAATGGTTCTTTCTCATGTTGGAAAGTCTGATTCTAATGAATCACTTTATTCTAAACAGTCCTCTTTCTCTCTATAAAAAGAAATATATAGTGTTGGAAAGTTCAATTCACAATTATGTCAAAATGCGCAGTTTTGGCAAGTTACCTTGTAAGCGTAATCTTAAATGAGTTATAAAGTCTTTTCTTCTACCGTAAAGAGTTATCGAAAATCGGATATGTGTCAGACCCGTGTCATATGCATCAGGTTTTAAAGAGACAGCGCTGATTTTAAAGTGAAACCTGCTAAAGTCTGTCATTGATATAAATCAAAAAACAAATCAAAAAGTGAAGTCCTTGGACTGTTCTAGTCGCTGATTAACTTTTATAGCTTGAATAAAGATTAATATGTATAGTGTATGCATATATAATATAGTTTATGTGAAGATTGTTTTAAAATCACTTAAATTAAATTTTTTTATATATTTCAGATCCTATTAAATGTTAAAAATATTGTCTTTCAATTATACTGTAATGTTGAATGGCTATAATTAATAGGTCAAATTGAGGGAAAATGCACCAGCAGGACAAAAACATTGTAAATATGTTTAGTTATTGCAGTAGTAACAGCCTGTTTTTGCAAAAAGAGTTTCATGGCCGTTAAAAAAACTTTTTTGGCCGGTAAATTTGATCAGGTCACCGGCCATTTGCAGGTGTGGCAAAAAGTTAGTTTTAGGCCCTGTGTACAGT
>NW_015505218.1:1773894-1783398 GCF_001515645.1 Sinocyclocheilus grahami | reverse complement strand
CACACACACATATATATATATATATATATATATATATATATATTCCCTTCCTTGCAGTGTGTGAATCTGAGTATGTATTTTTGTCTGTGGGTGTTGGTTGATTTGATATTTCGATAACTATATGAGTGTGTGCATTGTAGCATGAAAGGGATAATTCAGTCACAAATCAAAATTCTGTCATCATTTATTCACCCTCAAGTTGTTTCAAACCTGCATGAATTTCTGTCTTCTGCTGAACACAAAAGAACATATTTGCAAAAACGTGGGTAACCAAACAGTTTTTGTTCCCAATTGACTTACATATATATTTGTTTCCATACTATGGAAGTCACTTGGGACCAGCAACTCTTTGGTGAGTAAATGATGACAGAATTTTCATTTCTGGGTGAACTATCTTTGAATTGGTGGTCTGTGGCTTATGTTGCCTTCACATGCAATCAGAATTATCATAAATACGAGCTTCCTAGTCAGAAATTGGACATGAACGGCCTGCGAGAGGCCTTATATATCCAATTTCCTACTAGGAAACTCGTGTTTATGATAATTCCGATAGCACGTGAAAGCACCATTAGAACTGAGGTTTAGCAACAGTCAACAGGATTGTGGGCTGAGCATTATTCAACTCCAGTTCAATATGTCAGAATTTATTTGCATCATTATTTATGTGAGTCAAATTAGGTTATGCACTACCCTTCTAATCAGCTTTGACTGGCTGATTATAGATCAGATTGCATTTCATTTATACCTTCAGTTCTGTGAGGCTCTGCAGAACTGAGTCAGACCGAAGTGTCAGAAAGAATCATGGGTAAGCCATCCCTTCGGGGGAACCCTCACCAACCGAACGTGTGTGATGCAATCATCTGATGGCCGCCTTCATCCTCCCATCATCCTCTTTATTGCAGACATTACTTCTCGCTCTGCTGGTCCTATCAGCAGCCCACTTCTGTCATAAAAGCTCATTGACCGCCGTGTGACAGCAGACTAGGATAAGACACTGTCTTAGTATGATCCGGAGAACCATCTGACATGATCTCGCCGTTGCAGATTCTCTCCGTTTGAAATGATAAATCATTAAAGGATTTGAGGCCAGCTTTGTTCCTTTGTTGGAACCTTTTATAGACTGAGCTATAGAGTTCTTTTTTGAACACTCTGTAATGTTGTTGTTGCAAGTAATTTTCAGCTATCTTTGCCCTAAAACCTTTTGAATTTCATATTTAACAGAATGTCTGAATGAATAAATATTTGTTTGTTTGTCTGTTAAAGCCTGGTATTGCAAGTATGCAAATTGAAATATTTGTGTTAAAGCACACATACAGGCATGTTGTTTCAGATAAGAATTAGGTTGAAATAAAGCATTCTGAATTAGCTTGATCAGTTCTCCCTTGCTTGATTAACCATGAAAATAAAAAGATTAAAATGTATTACCCAGGATAATAATGTGAAGGCAGTTATATACAGTAATAAAACTGTAAAAGAAGGGTATCGATGTACATTTGAAAATGAAAGATACAGCACAGGATCATATTACTGGCAGTTGTAATAATGCGATCCATTCACACACATGGCTCTGTGAGAAATGAAATGAATTGCTATATTGGTTACATTATTGACCGTTTTAGAGTGTCTTACATCTACTTGAGAGCACCCATGTAGAACCTATTGAAATGATTTGTACCGGTTGATCAGAGCCTGGAAATTGTGAGTCTATCATGGATACTGGAGGTCCCAATAGATTCCCATCTCTCTGTAATAAGCTTTTGAAATACCCATCCACAGATCCAGGATCAGTGCCACACTTTTGCCTATAATGGGAAAGATAATGACAGACTGGAATCACTGATGCCAGACATACTGGTGTATCTCCCAGACAGGATCCCCTGTGAGTGTGAGATGAAAAGGAGGCGTAATTAGCCAGTCGGATTTACAAATGGTCCCACCGGGTGCCTGGACACAGCATGCATACCAGCTGGATTCAGAAGCACATTCTTTTCCCACTGACGGATGCTTCAAATTCTGATTTGATAGTTGAAAAGAGCTGTACGAATCTTTGTCATTTTAACAGAAAAAGACTGTTAATTGGTTGCCTGTTCCCTCAACATATACAGTGGCATTATTAAAATGGTTTAATCTTTATGTGTAATTTTACTGTAAAATAAATACTGTCAAATCTATGGGTTTTGCACGTAAAAACTATGAATTACCATATAGCTGTAAAAGCACTAAAAGTCCCTGTGTGACATCATATATGATTATATTTTATTTAATTTTTTTGTTACTAGTAATGTAAATGGTTGTGTTTTGTATTACATTTGATGGTATTTAGTTAATGTTTGGTGATTCATCATATGTCTATTATTTTGTACCACCTGCATTATTATGGTGGTTATCAGTCCATTTTAAGATAAAAATCAGATTTCGGTAATTAAAGTAGCATGGTATCTGAATATTTGATCATATGTGACCCTGGAGCACAAAACCAGTCATAAGTTGCACAGGTATATTTGTAGCAATAGCCAAAAATACATTGTATGGGTCAAAATGATCTATTTTTCTTTTATGCCAAAAATCATTAGGATATTAAGTAAAGATCGTGTTCCATTAAGATATTTTGTAAATTTCCTACCGTAAATTTAATTTTTGATTAGTAATATGCATTGCTAAGAACTTTTTTGAAGGCGATTTTCTCAATATTTAGATTTTTTTTTGCACCTCAAATTCCAGATTTTCAAATAGTTGTATCTCGACCAAATATTGTCCTATCCTAACAAAACAAACACCAATAGAAAGCTTATTTATTTTTTCAGCTTTCATGTGATATATAAATCTCAATTTTAAAAAATTGACCCTTATGACTGGTTTTGTGGTCCAAGGTCACATATAAGGTTTATACGAAGTTGTAAAATACCAATATGTCATCTTGTAACACCAGAAACATTGTCACAGTATTTTTAATTAATTTTTTTCCAGGGAATTTCTGGCAACCGCAGTTGCCAATTTTTATGCCATAAATTTAACAGGACATTTTTAAAATGACGAACAAGTTTTAGATGGTGATTGTTTACTGAAATGTATAAAATTGGTCTGTTTTCCTATGCTTTTTGATAAACAATTCAGCTGAGTGAATGATTCAATGACTCACTCATTATCACTCAGTAACAATGTCAATTACAGAAAAAGTAATTGAATGTTTGTCATGTTTACCATTAATGTCTGTCCAGAATGAGCAAAAACAGAGTGATAAACAGTGAAATGCCCAAATGCTGTTGGACATGCCTGACAGTCATATATCACTAGGAGCCACGGGTATTAATTTTGTGTTCCTGTTTTTGTGTGTTTTTTTTTTTATTATTATTATTCTCAAATATGGGCAGCCACTGACTTGCATTTTATGAATTACCAAGGCCCCTGGTTTCAGCTAAAAATCACATTTACTGTTTTTTTTGTTTTTCACATTTTACAGATAAATGAAAGTCATACAGGTTTTATAACAACATGAGGGAAGACATTGCTTTTACTTTATACTGTAAACAACAAGCTCTTGAACTGTAGTTATACTTTGATCACCAGTATGAATGGCTACAACTGGGTCAGTGAAAAGAACAATGAACAAATGTCCATATCAACATCTAACAGCAAGTCTACAAAAAGAATGGAAACGCCAGTGTGTGCTTTGTCTATGAGCCTTTGGGGAATCATTTATTGACTTTTGAATAAAACAGTCCCTGTGGCAATCAATAATGGATTAAATTATGTCTAATGCTGATTGAGCGGTAATATATGTTTTATGCCTACAGTTTAGAAAGACTAACAGGAAGTATTTCAGAGAGAACACTGATCATTTGGGATTTAATTGGATTGTTATAGATGGCACTCTTCTATTCCAGGAAATTATCTTAATCTGTATTTCTTATTTGTGTCTTAGAAAACGTGAAATACTAAATCATGTAAATAAGCTGAAAACATCAGGTACCAGTGTTATACAATATTGGTAACACTTTAGTAGGACAAATTCTCACTATTAACTAGTTGCTTATTAGCATGTCTATATTGGCAGTTCATCAGTACTTACAAAGCACATATTCTGCATGACCATATTCTAAATCCTTATTCCGACCCAATATCTAAACTTAACAACTACCTTACTAACTATTAATAAGCAGCAAATCAGAAGCTTATTGATGCAAAAGCTGTAGTTAATGGTTTGTTAGTAGTGAGAATTGGACCTTTACAAAACTTTACAAAAATGTATCATTATGTAATCCATCCATTGATTCTCCAAACCGCTTATTCTTCTTTCAAAATTCCTTCAATAAATCATATAACTTTTTTCTCTGTAGAATGCACTCATTGTACCAGTCTGGTAGCTTCTAACCACAATTTATAAAAACTTGCCCATTTTGTGTGTGCAGTATCCATCCGGCGGTCAGTGAACAGATTGTAGGCGATCCAATGGTGTGCCGTCTGAGGCTGAGACTAGCCATGAGCTATCACCATTGTGCCCTTGAGCAAGGCACTTAACCCCAGGTTGCTCCAGAGGGTTTTCCGTCTAATAAGCTGCTAACAGTAGAATGTTAGTTCTGTTAATTCTGAAGTTATTTGTACTGAAAAATTATTACACATTTTTTGACCTTCATGCAATACCGTGAAGAGCAGATGTCTGCGTGCTGATTGTTTAAATGATAACTCTGCAGGGATGCTGCATCTTAGACCACTTGTTAGACATCAGGGGACTGACTGAATCTGGCTGCATGAAAATAGCATCTGATTAAAAAGATTGTAAAAGTTGTTTCTGATTTTAAAGGTCATTAGTTTTAACTAATGCTGTCAAACGATTAATCGCGATTAATCACATCCAAAATAAAAGTTTTTGTTTACATAATATGTATATGTGTGTGTACTGTGTATGTTTATAATGTATATATAAAGACACACACATACAGCATATATGTTGAAAATATTTACATATATTTATATTTAATATAAATTATATAATATATAAATATATTTAATATATAAACGTAACACATTTTTCTTAAATATATAAAGGCATGGGTGTGCATTTATATATATACATAATAAATATACACAGTACACACACACATATATATTATGTAAACAAAAACTTTTATTTTGGATGCGATTAATCGCGATTAATCGTTTGACAGCACTAGTTGTAAATGATCTTTTACTGCAATTTCAAATTTAGTTTCATTTCAGTTTAGTTTGTGTGGCATCTAATTTATGCAGAACCAAAACTACACTGGAGTCAGAATGTAATGTTAATAATAATAATAATAATAATAATAATAAAGTTGCTAAAATTACAGCCCCTTGTTTTAATATAAAGTGATTTTCTGTATTGTTTTTTCACAGGTGTTTTACCTGTATTTTGTGTTGCGTTTAAAGGTCGAAGAAAACGTTACTGGTCATCTATCTGTCTATCAATCTATTGATCAATTGCTTCTTTTTCAGTTGTTTATTCAGCCAGTCAAATGGCCTTACTGGTAATTGATGTGTGTCTACATGTATAGGACTGTATTATAGGCTGGGTTTTTGTGAGGACTTTTTGAGACGTCACATCACTGACTTAAGGGCATTTCTTCACAGATCAGAGTTCTTTTGAAGCTGCTACTTTTTCAACACAGTTCTTTTGAAGGAGCTAAAATTCAAAGCGATATGTGTGGCTCACACCTCAAAAACTCCATACCTATACAGTGACGTACGTCGAAGGAAGGGTCATGCTGTGAGGCGTCTTTTTATCAGTAGATACTGGGCATCTTGTTAAAACAGAAAGGATGGATGGAAAGAATAACAATAATATGCTCAAAAATGCATTTTTTTTTACTTCAGCAGGACAATAAACCTAGATACAAATTAAAGGATTTTTTTTTTCCACAAATGAAAAGTGTGACGTTATTTATTCACCCTCTTGCTGTTACAAATCCATAGTCGGTTACTTTTTCTGTTCTGCAACCTTTTCATGCAGCTCTTATCCAAGAACTAACATTCAGATCATAGTCAAGCTCCTTCAATGACAAAATGCCCACACAATAGTCTACACAAATTAAAAATGAGATGAAATTACACATCTAATTGGTAGGCCTTTAAGTATATATTGTACTTATAGCTGCAATTACTACAAATGGTGGTTCGGCACCAAATTTTGTGATATATTAATTTGATGTGAACATTAAGTCTAAATCAAGGCCCATTGTAGTGGATGGTTTATTTTTGGTATTTCACACTAGCTCCTCAAGGATTTGCTACATGCTATGACAATTAGGTTTGATTTAGCTGTGCCGCTATCTCACAGCACGCAGACATGAGGCGAGGCAAGCGCACCCATGAATCACCAGGTAGAGTCAGAATCGCCCATGTTCTTCTGAACTGCGGCTGCACTCATACATCATCCTCAGTATGTCTGCGTCCCTGGATTTATAGACTAGGAGCCTGCACTCTGTTATTGTGACTTGAGGGGCACATTTTGATGACCTTGCAGCATGAGCAGTTGAAAATAGAAAGGTGATATGCAGAAAGGTTCAGGTACGATGACTCTTTTCCATGGAGGTGACATATGAGAGAAGCGGTAAAATTGAACACGTGAACATGTAAAAGCTGATGTTGGGGAAATCATGGTACATGAACAGGACAAAGGAATGGTAAATCAACATCATACCATGCAAGGGAATTCTGACTTGGAGATGGTCAGAGGAAGAACAACTAACAGGAGACTCTGAAGGAAAGCTTCTCAAGTGGTTTCATGGCACAGTTTTTACTTTGGACATTATCATGTGGAGAATCAACATCAACCAATATAGTTCTTAGCACTGTAAGAGAAAGTGTTAATGTTAAATGCGTTAATATTACCAGGGTAGTAACTGATTACATGTAAACTGTATTACGAAATCAGATTCCAAAATGAAGTAGCCTACTTGTAATTAGAGTATATTACATTTTAAAATGCTCATAATAACACCTATCAAGCAATTAGAACATTTTATGAAACAAATAATTATGCAAGTTACTAAACAACGGTAAGCTGTGAAACACTGTCTTCATCTTAACCATTGACCTTCAGTAACTGTTGATTTTGGAAGTCTGGACAAAAATATTTAAAAACTTGAAGACTTCGGGCATGTATTAATATATATATATATATATAATGCAGGGATTCACAAACATTTTGTCAGCCAAACCCCCTAAAATAAATAAATACATACATACATACATACATAAATATTTGAAGTATATTATACAGATGTGTACAGTTCTCTGATGTCTGCTAATGATCATATACACATACAGCACAGGTAAACAAATAACACATTTATCTTTTTTGTTAGTGTTCAAGTGTTTAAAATAAAAAAAAAATAATAAGATTTTTATCTTATGATTTAATCAATTATTAGATTTTTACAACTCATAAACCCCCTGCAGTTCTCTCTCTCCCTCTCTCTCTCTCTCTCTCTCTCTCTCTCTCTCTCTCTCTCTCTATATATATATATATATACAGTATATAAAGGCATATATTTTCTTTCTGTTTTTTAAATCAATACTGTACATTTAATGGTAAGTTTAAAACAAGTTTAAAAAAAGTAATCTAAAAGTAGTGAGATTACATTACTTAAAATGAGTAACATTTGAAACTACTTTTGGTAATGCACTCTAAAGCCTATTTATGTCACGGTTTTCACTCTATAAAATTATGTGATAATAATAATTCATATTTAGTGTTATTATTTGCTCACAAAATATAATTATGAGACCCACTACTGTTTGTATTTATGGGAATTTTTTCTACTACCATCTACAGGTGTCCTAGACATTCCTTGTTTGTTTTACTTGGTTTAAGTATGAAAACCATGTGCTCAGCCAATGTCATTTCTTATAGACTATGCGTTTCAATTGATTCAAACAGCAGCTGTGATGCTCTGTATGACTTGTCATGTATTGCAATACTGTATGTGCAATAGACGGAGTGGCTGTTCCATAATGTGACATTGTCACTGGCTGCTGTGGTCACATTCGTACCAAGACCTCCCCTAAGTGGTGAGCGCATTGGACTTCCTGTGTGTGGGGATTGCTGGGAAATATCCTGCAGCCATGTGCTTACAAGATAGTGTCACTTTCCATTATCCCCATCCACCGGCGTCCAAAACGAGAGCGGACGCTTTTGTAAACATTTCAGCCAAGTCCAACGGGCTGTTGCACAAGTCGCCACTGAGTTCCACTTTCGAAAATGCAAGATTTTATTTTTTTCATTCAAGAAGAGTAAAAACAAATTTGGAACGAGACTTGCCATCTGTAAAATTAATAGCGTGATGTTGTTAAAATGCTTACTGCCATTTGTCAACAGAAATATGTAGTCATAGTATTTATTTTTGCCCACAGTGGTCATGGCAGAACTTTTAATTACTCTGTGTTTGAGCCCTTAAAAGCCCGCATGGCTGATGCTAGCAAGAGACGGGGAGGTGGGTAGGCCATATCGCATTTACCATGCCTGCAAGTGATGGAAAATGCATTTGAGCGAACTGCCAGAGTGTGTGTGTGTGTGTGTGTGTGTGTGTGTGTGTTCGTGAAAGAGTCAGTTAGGGTTCCCGACACAGTAGCTTTGCTTGTTGTTAACGGGAATCAATGGCTTACTGGTTATTTGTAGAACCCTATCCCATGTAGCGATGTTTCCATTTAGGAATTTTTCAAGGTCACATCGGCCAGTATGTTGAGTAAGATCCTATTGTATGATGTCAGGACAGACATTTGATGTGGCCTCAAGAAGAATGTGTTGAAAAATGCTTACTGAATTCACTCAATAGTTGTTTTGCTGAAACTCTGAATAGCAATTACATGCCATAACAATAGCATGCTAACCCATAGCGCTAGTGTGAGCATTGGAAAGAGAGAATTGATTACTTGCACTTAAATGAAGTTTCAAATCAAGTGCCTCTAGGAAATCTGCGCAGTCCAAATGCAAACGAAACACAAGCATCAGGCTCTCCCATAGCAAATAACAGAAGTTAATTATAAAGTTTTTCTTCAACAAGGTGCTGTTCAAACAGAGCTGCTTTTTCATTCTATCACTACATAAACAGGTTTTTGACGGACGTGTTTGACCTGTGCACTCGTATCTCACAAATTTTGCAGCTTCTTGCAAGTCACATTAAAAGACGTTCAACTTCTACAAAAGGCATCTCATGTTTTTCTATTCTAGTGCTTTACTTCTGCAGGAGGTCTCAATCAGAGAGTGCAAAAGGAGTTAATTAAAATATATAATCAAATAAATGTCATGATTAAGTAGTTGAATTAACCTGGTAAAGCCTGACGTATGAAAGAGTTATTTATTTATATATTATTTATTTATTTGTTGGAAATGAATCTTTTCAGTTTTTATTTAAGACAAGATAGCAATAAATAAATAAATACATTTGATACACCTGTCTTTAGTAAATACTTAAGATTTTTTTTTTTTTTAATTTATTTATATATATTTATATATATATATATATA
>NW_015505218.1:1767203-1773656 GCF_001515645.1 Sinocyclocheilus grahami | reverse complement strand
AACTTTGTTTACATAATATATGCATGTGTACTGTGTATATTTATTATGTATATATAAATACAAACACATACAGTAAATGTTTTTAAAATATTTACATGTATATAAATTTATATATTTATATTCTTATATTTTATATTATATCTAAATAAATTTAACATATAAACATAACATATTTTTCCAAAATATAAACATGCATGTGTTTGTATTTATATATACATAATAAATACACAGTACACATACATATATTATGTAAACAAAAACTTTTATTTTGGATGCGATTAATCACGATTAATCGTTTGACAGCACCACACACACACACACACACACACACACAATTACATATACATATATATAGTTTGTAATATAAATCAAAGATATCTTAGCAGACCACTTGTATAAAATGCATAGAAATATCCGTTGTCACTTTTGTGTCTCCCAATAATATATAAGATGATATTTCAATGCTTAGCTTTATGATCAGAGCTCAATAGTTTTTACTGTGTGGGCAAAACATAGAATGCAATGCTATACAATGATGATTGAAGACGTACTATTATTCGTTCCTTTCAGTCCAGTAAGTGTTCATCTTGAAATATTACTAACAATATACTTTATTAACTTTATAGAAATCACTTGAGGTTTTGCAGCAAAAAGACATGTGAAACACAACATGAAGGGAATTATATGTATATCATTATATATAATTGTAGAATTATACGAAAAGGCCTTTTTACTTGCTAAGGAAGTGTGAACTATCAATCAAATGACAGAAGGCATGTAATAGATTGTGCACAACAGTTTTTTCAAGTTTTGATGTTGATCATGTATAGGCCTTAGAAGTTTGCGTATCAAATATGATACAATAGTCTTTCTAGGGTAATCATAATTATTTGCATTTATTCATATATTCTGAGAGAAGCATCAAAGGAAGATAATTTGAAGGCATTACATGTTCGTGTCACATGAAAATACTGGCTAGCTCCAAAGACTATAAATAGAGTTACAAAGACTTATTGAGCATAAGGAGCAACATTCATGGGGCAGTTCATTTCGGATTTTGTTGCTGATTTGAAATACGTAATTTAATTGTGAATTCAGCAGACATTTTTTAAGATTGCAGGATTCCACCATTCAGTTAGACAGGATTTGGGACTTGGATGCCCAAATAGCTGCCTGGAGATGTTGCAAACATTGCTGCTGAGTGAACAGACTTTCCTTGAAAGGGACTTTGCTAGCTCTTCCAAACAATTACTGAGGTTTCGATGTGCTTCTAAGATTTTCGAACATTATACAGTTTTTTTTATAAGTTTGCCGATGATGGGATGTTGAATTAGCCAATTATTTTCCAGCACATATTGTCCTTAATAAAGCCAATGAACTCTGCCTGAAGGGTAGCTAGACCTGCTCTGTGAGTTGTCAGTTTTTATACCATCTGTGTTTTTTGTGAGTAGTTCTGTAGAACTCTGAAACCAGCATTAAACAGGCTGGTTTTGTAAAACAATACAAGAAAAGAAAAAGCATGTTTATTGTAATTGTAATTATAGTTGATTGTAACTGATTAGTCTAAGTATACTTTAGATTGATGTACTGTAGACAGTGCTCTTACTTAATCAAAATATTTTTATGTATTAGCTGTAAGTCAGCACAGGTTAAAGCAGTAGGTGCCAAAATACTGCCACATCAAAGATTATAGCAGAAAACAAACAAATAAATAATAAAAAAAAAATATATATATATAAATAAACAAATAAAATAAATAATTTATTTATTTATTTATTTATTTATTTATTTATTTATAAATTAAATTAAATTAAATTAAATTAAATTAAATTAAAATAAATAACAAATATGTCAAAATTATTAAAACACCAGTTGCATTAAACATTCGTAGCAAAAGCAGAAAATAAACATTAAACCAACACTGAAACAATCATGTTGTAAGTAAAAATAAGACATTACCACCCACACAGACTGACCTAAATAGAACACCTGCGCTGTAACTTTATTATGAAAGACAGCCACTTCAAAGATTTGCATAGAGGACTAATTACCATAACCATGCAAGGAAATGAGCTAATAAATAAAAAAATTCATAAAAACAACATAAGTGGCATTTTTTTATGCACTACACACAATGTAAGACCAGCATGGATTTAACGAAGACCACATTTTGTGATATATAATACATAAATTAAAAATTCCATACTCTTTATTTGTATGTATTCTCCATACAAACATCCACCACATTGTCCTCTGATTATTTTAAATATAAATATTGGTGTCAGATTTAAAATCGATTAATTATATAGCGCACTGAACAAATGAACAGATCATTAATAAATGATTTATTCAGTTTACTTTTTACTGTACAGTTAACTGTGCAGCTACGCATTGGGCTTTAGAAAAAAATATATAATGTCTCATATCTCAGATATATGAATGGGTATACTTTATAATATTGCAATTTCAAATAAATATTTAAAAAGAACACACGTGAGAGGTTCACTCTATCTCTCACCTTTAGATTTCTGGCCTTTACAGTCTTTAAAGTTTGTGCACCAGTGAATCTTACTGTGACAAATTATTGCATTTACAGTATTCATATTTTATACCCAAGTTCTCAGACCACAAACATGAGTAATGCAACATTTCAGGGAGGATGGTACAAGCATGTAATCAAGTTAAATTATTGAATAAGTTTTCATATAATTAGTAAAGATGGCTATCTTATACTTCGATGTAAGTCTATTTTTTCAAGCTACTAAAACAGCCCTGGGATCTGTCAGACCCCGAACAGAGGGTTCATTATTAATAGCATCTAATGTTTATGAAAAATACCCCATGCTGTGTGATGACATTTTAAGGGTAATTCATACTGAAGATAAAATGTATTATTAATAACTACATTCAAATAGTTTATATTTGTTTCTACCTTTAATTCAAATTCAGTAACTGAATTATTAATTTTAAAGCCAGTTTTAAATCAGCTCAATTCAATTCTGGAAGTTGCAGTGTGCTCACATGACAGTGCACCCAACACCACGGCCACAATTATTACAGATCAATTTCCAAAGCTTTTGGGGCAACCATATCAAATTCTGCCCTAAATTGAAGACATCATTTCATCATCCTCCTGTGTTACAGCAATATGACATTATCATGATGTAATGCGGTGCAATGCCTTATGTTAATAACTAATACAACAGTTGGACATTTCCAAGGTTATCAAAGTTACATCTATCTAAATAATGACTGGCTATTACAAATGTTATGATCATAAAATCCAATCAGCTCATCAGTTGCACCGCTTCACAATCTGTGCTCATTTAAACGATGATTTGTACGCTTCTCTCAACATCATTACAGTCTGTCCCTTGGTAAGTTTTACCTTCTTGCTCACAGCTCTTCCTCACAAACTGCACTTTTACACTCTTACATCAAGTAAGGCAGTTTACTGTGAACAAGAAACTACCTCTGAAATGATTAGTACTTTTTAGTACTATTTATCATTACTGTTTATTAGAACTTATAAAGCACATATTCTGCATGACCATATTCTACATCCCTAATCCTACCCAATACCTAAACGTAACAACTACCTTACTAACTATAAAGAAGCAACAAATTAGGAGTGTATTGAGGCAAAAGTTGTAGTTAATGGTTTGTTAATAGTGAGAATTGGACCTTAAAATAATGTCTAACCGATATATTTTGTAACATTATAAATGTCTTATTATAAACCAGTTCTCACTATTAACTATTTGCTTATTAGCATGCCTATTATTAACATATTGGCTGTTTATTAGTGCTTATAAAGCACATATTCTGCATGACCATATTCTACATCCCTAATCCTACCCAAACCTGAACTTTACAACTACCTTAATTAAGCAAATTAGGAGTTTATTGAGGCGAATGTAGTACAATAGTTAATGGTTTATTAATAGTGAGAATTGTATCTTAAACTAAAGTGTGACCAATGTCTTTATTGTAACTTTTGATCAGTTTAATATGTCCTTGCTAAATAAGAATATTACTGTTTTTGTTTATCTTAAAATATTTGTAAACATCAATAATAAGAAGAAATGGTTCTTGAGCAGCAAATCAGCATATTAGAATTACTTCTGGAGGATCATGTGACACTAAACACTGAAGTAATGATGCTGAAAATTCAGTATTGCATCACACGAATAAATGATATTATAAAAATATTTTAAAATCGAAAACAGTTGTTTTAAATAATACAGTATTACTGTATTTTTGATAACAATAAATGCAGCCTGGATGAGCATGAGATTTCTTTCAAATATATATATATATAAAAAAATAATAATAACAGTTATGTAAATAGGATAATATACATATACATATATATATATATATATATATATAATAGGATTACTTATATGCTTAGATTAACTATTTAGATAATAGATAGTTGTTACACTAGCAACTCACAAGCCTTTTTATTTTATTTATTTATTACTGTTATATTACTAAAAGTGTGACTCTACATTTAGGCTAGTCATACCTCTTATGCTTTTACAAACCATTTGAACCCATGCACCAGGATAAACAATATACTGTAGAGAGTGGATGGCTGGATGGAGCCTGTACACTTCAGTGATTTTAGCATGGGTTGGGGGTTTTACAAGCACACCCTGTACTGGTAAAATCACTATCACACATGGCCTCATGGCTTATTACTTTAAAATAACCTTGTGTTGCAAAGTGATTTATAAATCCTCCACTTGCATTAAACTACAGGCTTTATAAAGTCAAACACTAGTGGCCTCTTTTAATGATAACCAGCAGTGTTTATGTAACCTGTGATGGAGGGAACTGCAACCATGCTCATGAAAGGTGTATCTTTCCTTTTGTCCTCAAAGGTGAAGTGTGTAATTAAAAATGTGATGGAAAATAATGACTGTTTTCACACAGGTTTCCTGCAACATTCTCACCTATCCACCATTGGTGAAACAAATAGGTAGCTCCACCCTAAACTCACGCCATTGGTTGAGCCAGAGTTGCTCTGCTGAGATGTTTGGGATGCTGAAAACAAACAAAGTCATGTCTGGATAAAGCCAGAGTGTTTATACTTTTCAGAAGAATTAACAAACTGATGTTTTATTTATAGTTAAGCTGTAATATAAGAATATATTTTAGCATCCAAAAACATCTTTAAGCTGTTTTCATCCGAAGCAAAACCCAAGCATGAACATACTTCCTATATTAATCTGGCTAAAACTTGATTTGTGTCATGCTGCCCATTGAGTTATTTGTTTCTAATTTAATCCAGCATCTGCCACACTGGAGCTTATGCTACTGAAAATATTGCATTAAACTCCTGCCAAAATAGGCAAGCCTCTGCCATGTTATCAAAGCAGCAGCGCCGTTCATCTTCTGTTCAGCTTCATGTCATGTAATCAGAAACGAAGCATCTGTTTGATCACTCAGAACGTCTGAGTCCATTTGTCGAGCATATGTCGGAGAGATGTCTCTTAATGACATCATTTAGTTGCTTGACGGGCACTTTAATTTTCCGTCCACTTTCCAAAATAAAAGAGAAAATCTGAAGATATCTTCGGGTTAGTCAAAGCTGTTTCCAAAAATGAACTCCCTCCCAACATCTCAAAGAAATAGGCTTTGGCTAAAATCATAAACTCCACCCACGCCTTCATTTAGCCAATCAGAAACAGCTACTGGAACCGTTACTCTATGGATGCTGCCAGAGCTGGAGGCCAGTGGCTGGTCACGTGCGCAGAAGGAAAAAATACAGAATGAAGTAACATTTGAGGTCCTCGGACCAGCAAGCAGCCGGCTAGCTCAGCCCGTGGCCCTGGCAGCGCTCTCATCGTGCAGCATCACAGACAGCTAAATATAGACACGGAAGATTTGCCCTCGCAGGTCACACAACATCATGATGTCACGTCTCCCCCCTCACTCTCCTTCTGTCTTTCAGCTCTTTTCATATCATTATATCTCTCATTTGAAGTATGCAAAGCGAGGCTGACAATTATTCAGACATCATGTCTGACATCAAGCCTTTTGTCATTAGTGCAATTTCCTTTGATTCAAGTTTCACATACTGTAGTCAAACTAAGAGAGAAGCAGCTGTCAGGCACTAACTCAATTTATTAATGAAGCACAGCTGCCTTTGAAATATGGATACATCAATTGCCTTTTCTGAGTTAAATTTATTAGGCACATCTACATTTATTTAATGTGGTGCATTTTTAAATGAATCTACTATCATGTATGCACAATGTACGATTATTGTCCTCATGTCCATAGGGAAATTCTCACAATCTATCTATCTATCTATCTATCTATCTATCTATCTATCTATCTATCTATCTATCTATCTATCTATCTATCTATCTATCTATCTATCTATCTATCTCAATTAAACATATACATTAATATATATACATATATATATATATATATATA
>NW_015505218.1:1754347-1767082 GCF_001515645.1 Sinocyclocheilus grahami | reverse complement strand
TAACTTAAATGATTTTAGCAAATGGCTGCAATATAACAAAGAGTGAAAAATTGAAGGGGGTCTGAATACTTTCCGTACCCACTGTATATAGATAGATAGATAGATAGATAGATAGATAGATAGATAGATAGATATATGATGGATGATAGATGGATGATAGATGGATGGATAGATGCATGTAAATCAGCGCTAATATTCTAAACAACTGCCCGACAGTAAATATCAGACTTTCCCGAAAAATCATAGCCATCTCGCCTTGACCAAACTGTGACAAATTACACGCATATAACACTCTGACGGCTTGTTCCACACATCACTCAGTTATTTACAGCTTTCAGCTGTAAACCGATCTGTGTCACATTTATTGAGTCACCACAGAGCTCTCTTTATTTGTGTCAGGTGGATCTTCTTGTAAATCATCTTCTTCCATCTGGATAAAACGGAGGGACACATGCGACTCAGGCCAGGGCGGATACCTACGAAACTGGGTCAGCATTAACAAGGGCCATGCTGCCTCACTCTGTACGTCCACCCTGACGCTGATCTGCAATGGCAGGTCCCTGTTACATAAGCAATGAGGGCCAGTGTGGAGAAAGCAGTCAGCTTTAAACGTTTCAAGTTTGTTTTCTATGTTTGTGATGCCTCAAGAGCTCATATCTTCCTTTCAGAGACTATCGTTCAAACAGGTGCGTAAAGAACATACATACAAAGAAAACACAATTTGTTGTACTGACATATGCTGACATTATATTGAAATATTAAACATAATGAAATAAAAGAAGCACAAAAAATATAATGATCATGCACGATTAGTTTATAATGTAATCAAATTTTCGTTCAGTTTGCACTTAAGCACATTCTTTTGAAAATACATAACTACATTATTATATATGCTAAATATAATTTCTGTTATTTTTTTGTGTGAAATATTTTTTAATATTTAGGCCACACTCTATTTTAAGATCCAATTCTCGCTATTAACAAACATTAACTACGACTCGTTATTAACTACGACTTTTGCCTCAATACACTCCTCAATATTTTGCTGCTTATTAATAGTTAGTAAAGTAGTTGTTAAGTTTAGGTGTTGGGTGTGATTAGGGATGTAGAATATGGTCATGCAGAATATGTGCTTTATAAGTATTTATAAACAGATAATATGTTATTAATAGGCATGATAATAAGCAACAAGTTATTAGTGAGAATTGGTCCCTATACTAAAGTGTATACCCAATCAATAGTGTCACTACTGCATTGACGTTTTCATGCAATAGTTTGGAACACTTTAGAATAAGATTCATAAGACTTGTTAACATTAGGCATGCATTAGGTATCTCAAACTAACAATCAACAACACATGTACATCATGTATTAATCTAGGTCAATGTTGAATTTATTGTGTTCATTTTGTCAATACGATACATATATAATGTAACATATTAAATGTATCGTATTGACAAAATGAACACAATAAATTCAACATTGACCTAGATTAATACATGATGTACATGTGTTGTTGATTGTTAGTTTGAGATACCTAATGCATGCCTAATGTTAACAAGTCTTATGAATCTTATTCTAAAGTGTTCCAAACTATTGCATGAAAACGTCAATGCAGTAGTGACACTATTGATTGATGCATTTGTTTTTCCATGCGCTGTTCCACAGGGAAAGGACAAACAAGCATGAAACCTGCGATTTACATGCACAAGCTCTCATGCACACAACAGGACTACATAAATAACGCATATGGGGTATTATAAAAGCACAGCAGGATGAACAAAGAACCTGGGAGCTTATGGAGTATCCCACCATGAGGGCGATGTTCAACCCTAAATCACATTTCCACTTTTCCCTCACAGTAGGGTGTAGGATGTGACTTGGAGTACAAGTCACTTTCCAGCACTCCAGGAATTAACCCTTAACACCTTAGTCCTAACAAGTGTGAATCCAAAGCTTTAACAAAGAATACAGAGATGTACCATGTGGTCTATGCTATTTTAAGCACACTGATTTGGCTGCTCGGATGGAAACAGAATGCCTACGGCAATACAAATGTACAATTGCTGTATGTTTTGTTTGTTTTTCAGAACCTATTATAAATTCATACATAGTAACACACTCTCTATGGACATAAACTATAGCATGTGGGTCCATGTTTAAAATTTTGTTGATTAATTTGTTATGGGTAACCTTGTTAGAACATTGCTTTTCCATCTCGCCATAGCACATACCACACTGAAAAAAACATAAAATAATGCTAACATGCAGTTGTTACTTGAAAAAAGCTATTTATACATGATTTAACACACGTACAGCAGTTTTGGTGGTATAGATGAATGTTTTTAGGTTGATTCAGCAATATAAATTATTATTTTTGACTTGATTATAAATATCCTCTGATTGTACACTTTTAAAAAAAGACCTTTTGAGTCACAAATACTAAGAAATGTGAATTAGTTCCATATCAGACAAACAGAATCCCCAAATATTGTCCCAACTAGTCAAATACAGTTGTCTGAACAAAGAATTTCAGTCTGAACAATACTGCTGAAATTGAAAGGATTGAATTGTAGCATGAATAAATTATGTGGTTCACTTCACATTTTAAAGGGGTCATATGATGCTTTTTTAAAGATCATTATTTGGTGTATTTGGTGTAACAGAATATGCTGACATGTTTTAATGTTCAAACAACCCATTATTTTTCAAATACTGTACATTATTGTAGGTCCTCTATGCCCCGCCTCTCTCAAACACTTAGTTTTCTACAAAGTCCCTCCTTCCGACAAGCGCAGTCTGCTCTGATTGGCCAGCTGACCCAGTGCATTGTGATTGGCCGAACACTGCAAGCACTCGTTGGAAATGTAACGCCCCTTACCATAATCATGAGCTTCAGCTTTC
The DNA here is from genome assembly GCF_001515645.1 of Sinocyclocheilus grahami. Classification (NCBI taxonomy): domain Eukaryota; kingdom Metazoa; phylum Chordata; class Actinopteri; order Cypriniformes; family Cyprinidae; genus Sinocyclocheilus; species Sinocyclocheilus grahami. The sequence continues at coordinate 1,764,178 of NW_015505218.1, read as the reverse complement.
AAAATAAATGTAAAGACAGTAAATAATGTCATTAGTTTTACCATCAGTTCAAGCCCAAAAGCCGTGGTTAAGACAGCTGACTCTACTGTGATGTGACGCTGTCTCTCTCTCTCTCTCTCACACACACATACACGATGCGCAAAACTCCGCATTTGAACAGTCAATAGCGAATACTTAAACTAATAACAAAACCGTAGCTGATTCAGAAGCGCCAGATTGTCATAGCAAAGTCAGAATGACCTCCTCTCCTAGGTTCACTAAACGGTCGCACTAAATTTGGGCGCATTATGCAAATATTTCCACATAGTGAGGTAGATATGTGGGGGCGTGTTAGAACATGCCGTTTTAGGGGGGCGTGGCAGAGTCTTAACTTTGATAAAGAATATCTCTTTGGTTTTGAGACTTTAGTCTTTGCAACTTTACAGATCTTATCTATGCACAATCAGCTTGTAACACTCCAAAGAGAAAGGAAAACTTGAAATCGCATCATATGACCCCTTTAAGTATCCTATAATATAGGGTTACCAAATGACAGATCCATTTATTATAGTTGACTTGATGAATTTATAGGCTTAATGAGACATTTTGCATTTAGTGAATGAACCAATTCAAATTGGTACAACGAAGTTACAATACAATGCTTATTTTTATAACACATTTTAAAACAACCAAAGTTGACCAAAGTGATGCAGAGTACACAGAGGAAAACAGATAAACAAGATTATAAACAATAAAACACAAACTGTAAAATATTTGAGGTTCATCAAATCAGAAAATCATTACACAGCAAGTCAAGAAATATTGAATGCCAAACAACAAAAAAGTTTTAAGAGTAGACTTAAAAATAGATAAAGTTGAGGAAGTTCTGATATGAACTGGGAGACTATTCCATAACTTAGGGCCGACAACAGAAATGGCATGAGCACATCTGTTGTTTTATAAGACAATAGTTGAGAGATCTTAAAAATCTGAATGCATCATGTTGCATTGAAGTTTTCTCAGTAGCGTAATTTCAATTCCAGCGTACATCAACATTGGAAAAGTACATCATGCACACAGAATAAACAGTAAAACAAAGAGTATTTTCTCATGCTTTCAGAACTTTGAATGGAAGGTTTGGTCACACTTTAGTTTGGGGACCAATTCTCACTATTAACTAACTACAACTTTTGTCTCAATAAACTCCTAATTAGCTGCTTATTAAAGTAGTTGTTAAGTTTAGGTATAAAATATGGACATGGAGAATAAGGCATTAATATGTGCTTTATAAGTACTAATAAACAGCCAACATGCTAGTAATATGCATGGGAGTAAGCAACTAGTTAATAGTGAAAATAAAGTGTTACCAAAGGTTTCTTGTCTGACCAGAATTTCTACAAATATTGATTTATATGTCAGCTTTCTGTAAGCAAATAACAAAGCACTTCAATGTAAAAAAGGCACATTTTTTGAGCATAACATATTTTTAACCTTTAATTCACATTACTAATTTCAAACTTTAATGAGAAACATAAAGAAAGGAATCTCATCCATCATAATTATGAGTGTGGAAAAGTGAACATTTGAAGAAGACATCAAAGGAGAGTAAGAGCAGAAGGTTCTCCAATTTTGAGTGACAGTTTGTGCCGGCTGATTTGCCTTTGCAAATGATTTTTGACGAGGCGGAGAGCGTTACAAGCTAATTGTGATTACAGCATGCAAATTACTTTGTTACCTGGTGTTCTAACAGTCTAGGATGATAAACTCCTATTCTAGATAGTGTTTAGTGAATAAATGGACACAGTTTTGAGGGGGGTTTTATCTCAAGTTCACTGAGGCTTTTTAAAAGTATACAGAAATTACATTTTGTAAATAGGAAATGCTGTTATATCTTATCACATTTTTTTATCACTTGCAAAAAAATTGCTGACCTTGTGCTTCCTAAGGTTTACACTTATATAAAGAACAAGCCTGGCTCTGAATCATTATTCACCATGTTTTACCAGTCTATTTATCAGCATGTTGGAGGGACCTTGGGCACGTTTGTCTTTCTCTGTTATGCATTTTGTAATAATTCTTTGTTCGTAACCCCGTTGCAAGGACATTCAGGACAAAACCTAGGGTCCTCCAGCCATGTAGTGTCTTTGTCATGCTTGCGTCTCTGTTATCAGTGAATGTACCATATCTTTGCTTGTCTATATTCATTCATGTAAGTATGCAAGTTAAGCTTTTTAAAATTGTGTCGAAAATATTGCATTGTCTGAATCCTGCACACAAACAAACAAGCCCTTCAGCTTTCTATATGTGAATGAATTTTATGCAACCTACATTATCCAAGTTTTTCTTTTTTTTTTTGATTACCTTCATCAGTTTTACATGTACCAAACATGAATTTAGCCATTAATCACCATGTTTTACCATACTGTTTATCAGCATATTAGAGGGTGTTCTGAATACTGTAATTGCTAGGGTACATAATCCATATATGGCATTACAACACAGCAATAATATACACAATGGCCTGAAGAAAATGGGTGTTCATTCAAAGAAGGTTTTCCTATGAATTAATTAGTAGAACAGTCCATTTCTCCTGTGCATTTTTACCCCTTGTTTCTGGAGAAAGCAGAATGAGAGCTGGCTCGCATTCCACAAGGTTGTAAATGTATCGGGTTACCATGAAACCAGGGTCTTGTTCGGCGTCCTGGGGTGTTACAAAGTATTTGTGAAATCTAGCTAACAAAATATATATTGTGTGTTGGAGTGGTCCAGACGCTACATCTGTTACAAAGCAAATTTTCAAACAGCTGTCAAACATACAGTATACACTTCCTTTACGCTCCACTTGGCGTGTGTTAGCAGGACTCACAGCTCCACTTATTATTTTGCCTCATGTTCACAACTTTGCCGTGTTTTTTATGGTGTCTTTGGTGAGACACCTCAGCAAAAAAGCTTAATTCTTTTTTTAGCCTAGTACAAGTATATATAGCCACCCCTAAAAGCTCAAAGACACTATCCCCTATTGATTAGCTGTCGACAAAAGTTAGTCACTACACTTCACCCCGTTCTGCAATACTGCTGATGTGAAGAGAGGGGGCAAAAATGGAAATGACTGTGACCAATGTGCCTTTTCTCCCGGCCTGCAGTTTTGCTGCTTCATACTGAGGTCTTTGACAAGTAGGTGCTGAGAGCTGAACAAATGGCTGTAATGACACACAGATCAATGTGATGTTGTTACAGTATATGTACACGCAAGTAACTTTTATTACTTTTTAAAGCCACCAGAGAACATGTCTATTTTTTGGAGTTGGTTACTAGCAAGCTCTCTGATCATGTCAAGTGTTCAATGCAGTGCTTTAATTCTACTGATATGCTTTTAGTGAATGATATTTGAGGAGACCAATGGAGTTCCACTACAACGAGGACAGATACCAGATCCTGTACAGAAATGCTTCAGGGGTTCACACAGGACGCGTTCAAAAACAGTTAGACAAGGCACACACAGTGTGCAGCGGAATAGAACAGAACCTAGGGCTCTTCAAACTTTTTTTTTTTTTTAAGTTGAACTACTTCTAGTTGAGTTTATTTTCAATGTTAAAATATTTTTGAGTTTCCCAGCTTAATATTTAAAGGCACTGTGCTATGAGTAAGACATTTGTAAGATGATTCCCAGTGTACACACTGTGGCTCTGAAGTGCGATCAAAATATTGCCTTTTCTGAGCATCTCAGAAGAAGCCACCTCAGAGTACAAAAACAAAGTGTTAACTTTATGTCTGTGAGTTGCCAGCTTTATTATTATTATTATTAATTAATTATTATTTTTTATTATTAATTATTCTTATTAATTATTTGTTTTTTTTCTTTATTTCTATCTATCTATCTATCTATCTATCTATCTATCTATCTATCTATCTATCTATCTATCTATCTATCTATCTATCTATCTATCTATCATCATTTAATTATCTATTTTTGGAATTGTGACTATTTCTTGTAATTGTAACTGTAGAACTTATTTCAATCCTTGTGAAAAATAAGTGATTAATTGTACTGAATGTGCATTTGTAGTATATATATATATATATATATATATACTGTATATTGCAGATATAGTATAACACTGAATGCATTTAAAGATCACGTAAGTGTACTTAAGAATATTACACTTTCATGAATGTTTCATAAGTACACTGTGTGTGTGTATGTGTATGTGTATGTGTATGTGTATGTGTGTGCGCGTTTTTGTGACAAATGAGGACATAAATTTGTATAATGACAAAGGTATGACATAGGTATTACAAGGAGAAGGTGACTTTTCAGGACATTACCCCATGTCCCCACTTTTCAAAACGCTTATAAACCACACAGAATGGAGTGTATTGAAAATCTGAAATAGCAGAAAGTTTCCTGTGAGGGGTAGGTTTATGGGTAGGGATGGTGTAGAGCAATAGAATATATGGTCTGTACAGTATAATAACCATTACGCCTATGGGATGTCCCCACTTTTCACAAAAACAAGCCTGTGTGTGTGTGTGTGTGTGTGTGTAATTAATTAATTAATTCCCAGTAAGTGTTCTTTTTAAATGTTGACTTTTTTTTCCACAAGTGATAATGTGGGTCACATTTTATTTTAAAGGGATACTCCACCCCAAAATGAAAATGTTGTCATTAATCACTAACCCCCATGTCGTTACAAACCCCTGAAAGCTTAGTTCGTCTTCGGAACACAATTTAAGATATTTTGGATGAAAACCGGGAGGCTTGTGACTGTTCCATTGACTGCCAAGTAAATTACACTGTCAAGGTCCAGAAAGTATGAAAGTATCACTGTTTGCTGCTTATTAAAGGGGTCCTATTATGCTTTTTCACTTTTTTAATTTTAGTCAGTGTGTAGTGTGTATTTTTGGGCATGAAAAAGATCTAGAAAGTTACAAATCTCAAAGTGCACTCCAAAGGGAGATATTTCATTTTTTTTAAATCCCTTTTCAAGAACTACAACGAACAGCTCGTTTGGACTACAGCATTGGTTTCCGGGCTTTGTGATATCACAAAGCAGCCCATTAGAATATCATTAAAAATAATTCCCGCCTACAGAAATTCGAATGGTTGGGGGGTGGGGAGGGGCGAGGTTGTGGTTAGAACGCTTGGTTGAGTGAGTGCATCAGACGAGACGATGAAAAAGAAGTGCTGCTGCAGAGTTAGTGGATCAGAGAAAACGAAGAAGAAGAGCTGCTGTGCTGTAGCGTCAAATTTTCGGCATGTCTAGAACAATTCTTACAAGTATAACACGACGTAGCTGGGCGCCGCGGACAGATGCCGAACGGCGCCGCCGGTGTGCCTACACTCATAGAAAAAAAGTATTTGAATTTTAAAGATGTGGCGTAATGCGACGCTGCGCTTCTCGTCCGGTGTGCGACCGCCTGAAACGCTGTTTTTTTTTATCATCTCCGTGCCCAAACGTCTTTGTTTGGGCTTCCGAAAGCGGATGATGTCAGGAAACAGTGGTTGCAATTTATTTTTTTAACTCTGTTCCTGAGCATTATAACCCCAATTTGCTATTGTGTGCTGCACATTTTACTGAGGACAGCTTCCACAACATGAAGGAGTACAGTGCCGGATTCGCCAAAAAGCTTTTGTTGAAAGACGGAACAAGGGGCGTGGCAGTACTGAAACACCGTCTACGTTTTCGCCAATCACAACGCACTGGGACAGCTAACCAATCACAACACATTTTGTATTTCGGAAGGTGGACCTTCATCAAAGCCCGAACTAATCGAGCCGTTTGTGCCAGGCTGGGGAGAAAGGTATTTTAATAATGTAAATTATGTGAAAAATAATGTGTTTTTCGAACCCCCAAGCATGAGAGCATGTTCTAGTACACCCCCAAAACAAAATCAAGACTTTGTAAAAGAGCATAATAGGACCCCTTTAATAGTTAGTAAAGTAGTTGTTAAGTTTAGATATTGGGTAGGATTAGGGATGTAGAATATGGTCATGCAGAATATGTGATTTATAAGTACTAATAAACAGCCAATATGTTAATAATAGGCATGCTAATAAGCAACTAGTTAATAGTTAGAATGGGTCCCTATACTAAAGTGTTATTACAACGTGACTTTATATCTCAAATTATGACTACATGCAATCTACTTTATTTCTATACTTTAAGTATGTATGTATGTCTGAGGGGGAAACAGACTTTATTATGTCTCAACTAGCCCAAATCAGTGACTCAACCAATAGCATAAGTTTTGGGAGGAACTATATGTTTGACCAGTGGCAGGCCGACAATGTGTTTGAGAAACTTGTGGTGCTCAACAATGAAATAATATGTGAGGCTCGAAAAGAAACAACTGCACACACTATCCTGTGAATATGTTTTAAACCTGAAAAGGTTTATCACCTCACATAATCTAATAATTTTCCACAAGAAATAATGGACCTGTATTTCATAGCTTGTTTGCAGCCAATGTATTAAGAATTGGATCATTTATATTCATTATAAAGTAATTTGCATGCACATGCTGTGTAACCAAACAGTGGGTAGGGTGTAAGCTAATGTAGGCACTACTATTATCTGTTATCAGTCTACATGATATGTTCTTGTGATTTATATTCATTGATTCATGTTATACTCATTTTACTAAAGAATTGAAACAGACCAAGTAAAAAACTATGATGAGATAATATTATGAAAAATGTACACAATGTGTCACATGAAGTGACATGATGGTGGGAGCTAAGCCAGGCTATTTATAAAGCATAATGGTTGGGATGGTGTTAAACCCCTTCCAGCACTATGGAGTATGTTGCTTAAAATCTTATACTAGCTGGAGAGCTCAGGTGATTGTCAGTGTAATGGATTAAACATGGAGTTATGGTTCAGTTACTGACATTTGCAATATCACAGTCCCACAGATCTTACCTGTCATAAAAGATGAATGAGTTAATGCATATGTGCTTGTGTGTGAATGCAATCTATATCTCTCTCTGCTCTTGCACATCCACTACAACAGTATTTTACCAGTCACTGATATTTTTAATTCTTCAAAAGTAATAGCCAAGACCAGGAGATTTTCATCAAATCCAACAACAGGCTTCATTGTGATGAACATCCCCAGGTTTTGTCTACATGGACACACCTCCAGAGGAAACCTGTATTACTCAGAGGTGCTTTTTCAAAGATCTGAAGACTTAATGGGTAATTTCTGTTTTGTAGTACTGTACCTTTTGAACTCAGTAACATGAAAGAACAGTATAATGCAGGTGTGGTTCAAGGATGCAATTCAGTGAGAGTATCCCATACCAGACTTTATTAATAATTATAACTTGATTGTACACACAGTGTAATTGCAATGATATAATGGGGTAGCCAGCAGGACAGAAATAAACAGCTGTAGTTAGCCTTTGCTAATTGAGAGTTATCTTAACAAGTTGTCAACTTAATTTTAGATTTTTAGCCATCACTGAAATGTTTCTATTGTGTTAATAGGTTTATTTAATTACAACAATCAGGATTTTATAAAATCCAATGCTAAAGCATGTACTGTTGTTATAGTTATTGTTTTATGGACAGAAATGGAGGATTATGGAGTCATTAAGGAGCTGGCTTTTCTTAAAGAATATTTACGGTGGCCGAGATAGCTCAACGTTCTGCAAATGGAAAAGAAAATAAAAAAAAAAAATCCTGCAAATTAAGAAGACATCTTCATCAATTAGACAACAAGCATGCTGCAAATGCTCTCAACACAAACAAATAAAGAAATGCACTGCAAAAATTAAGGAGCTGGCTTTTCTTAAAGAATATTTACGGTGGCCGAGATAGCTCAACGTTCTGCAAATGGAAAAGAAAATAAAAAAAAAAATCCTGCAAATTAAGAAGACATCTTCATCAATTAGACAACAAGCATGCTGCAAATGCTCTCAACACAAACAAATAAAGAAATGCACTGCAAAAAGAGAAACGCGCTGCAAATAGGCACAGACCACCTCGGAAATGTTTAAGGGAACCGCTAATTGACGAACATGGCTGGGACATATCAATGTTTGTTCTGAAAGCTGAGATTTTAGTTTATTTTACGCGTATCCCACCTCAATAGCAGCAAAAGTGTTTTGCAATACTTAATATGAACACAATAAGCACATTGTACTTCATTTTTGATGTAAGTACATAGTAGTTAAGGCCACTTAATATAAAGTGGGGCCAGAATCGGGATCAGTTTTGCGGAGCAATCCCCGCGAGCTTCCCGTTCTTCCCTTGCTTCGTGTTTACCGGTTGAGTTTCTGGATGAGTTTGAGAGCTCGTCCCTGGGCGGGCTCAATCTCTGATTCGGGGCTCACGAGCAGGACAAACTGTCGATCGCAGCATCGGAGAGTGGGCTTGAGCCATCACAAGTAGGCGACTCGGCTGAGCAAGCACCTACAGGTGTTAAGCCTCAGTCCGAGGCTGACGCTGAGATGGCAGCCGTGCTTGCTTCACAAGCTTCCATTCAGAATATTAACACTCAAGCACATATTAACATGTGTCAGAGAACAGGATTGGTTTGTGGCAATAGACCTGAAGGATGCATACTTTCATGTCTCAATCCTACCAAGGCACTGGCCATTTCTTCGGTTTTGCTTTCGAAGGACGGGCATATCAGTACAAGGTTCTTCCCTTCAGGCTGTCCCTGTCTTTACGAAGATTGCGGAGCCTGCCCTTGCCCCTTTCAGGGAAGTGGGCATTCGCATTCTGAATTACCTCGACGACTGGCTGATCCTAGCTCATGCACGATAATTTGTTTGCGCACACAGGGACATGGTCCTCGACCACATAGCCCGATTAGGAATTCGGGTCAACTGGGAAAAGAGCAAACTCTCCCTTGTGCAGAGTGTCGATTTTCTCGGTGTAGAATTGGACTCGGTTAAAGGTGGGGTATGTATTTTTTCAAAAACACTTTAGAAAACTGAGACGGGCCGATTACCAAAACAAACTTGTAGCCAATCAGCAGTAAGGGGCGTGTCTACTCATGATGCGGAGGAGAGAGCGCTTAGTGCACAGGATGGACATTAGCCGAGCTGAGCGACAGAAAGAGAGAGATGGTAGATAAAAAACAAAAGAGGAAAACGTCAACGGAACAAAAGAAGGCTTACAATAAGGCAAGAAGTAGGACCCGGGTAAATATCGGATCAGCTTTCCAGCGCTGGAGAGAACTCAAGGAGCGGAAGGTCTGGGATCAGACACCGAGGTTGCTTTGTTTCTTCTCGATAGGTGAGTAACACCGTGTCTCGCTTGAGATTGTTAAAATAATCCATGTGACATCAATGGTTCGACCGTGATTTTACGAAGCTATGAGAATACTTTTTGTGTGCAAAGAAAACAAAAATAACGACATTATTCAACAATCCGTCTCCTCCGCGTCACCCTATAGCGCCATTTTGGAGAGTATCACATACGTAAACAACGTATGTATGAGGATACATTGTTTACGTTCTGATCAAAGCGTAAACACCGTAAACAGCGTATCTGCATACAGTGCTGCTGAAACAGAACAGCATACTTTGTTTACGTATGTGATACTCTCCAAAATTGCACTATAGGTTGACGCAGAGGAGATGAACTGTTAAATAAAGTTGTTATTTTTGTGTTCTTTGTGCACAAAAAGTAATCTTGTAGCTTCATAAAATTACGGTTGAACCCCCCATGTCACATGGATTATTTTAACGATCTCCTTGCTAAGTTTCTGAGTCTTGATTGTGTGTCTATGGGAGGGTCAGAGAGCTCTTGGAATGCATCAGAAATATCTTAATTTGTGTTCCCAAGATGAACGAAGGTCTTGTAGGATATCAGACCGAATCAGACAATCTAAGATTTG
>NW_015505218.1:1753741-1754337 GCF_001515645.1 Sinocyclocheilus grahami | reverse complement strand
CGTGTTGTGAGCATTTGCAGCGTGTTTCTGTTTTTGCAGCGCATTTCTCTATTTGTTCGTGTTGTGAGCATTTGCAGCGTGTTTCTGTTTTTGCATCACATATCTTTATTTGTTCGTGTTGTGAGCATTTGCAGCGTCTCTCTGTTTTTGCAGCGCATTTCTCAATTTTTTTGTGTTGTGAGCATTTGCAGTTTCTACGGAGTCCCGCAAATGACATGCAAGAAAAACATTAAGAAATCGTGCGCACGATTTACTCATTTGTTCCCTCGATGTACTAAAATGTGCACATGATTACTATTTCGTTCCCTCGATTTGCTATATCGTGTGCACAATTTACTAATTTGTTCTCTCGGTTTATAAATCGTGTGCATGATTTAGCAAATCGAGGGAACAAATTAGTTAATCGTGCGCACAGTTTATAAATTGAGGGAAAGAAACAGTAAATCGTGCACAAGATTTAGCCTACTCCGTATGTTTCTGTTGAGGCACTTCCCATCAGCACGTTGCGCTCGCGGCTCGGGTTCTGCATCAAAAGACGCATAGTCACCCTTCACCCTTAAACCTACCCATACCAACAAACCTGTCCCTAACCTAAC
>NW_015505218.1:1723124-1738095 GCF_001515645.1 Sinocyclocheilus grahami | reverse complement strand
TTCCCCTTTTTAGAGCTAATAAATAATAATAAACGTTACATTGTACTTTACTAAATTTATATTATTTACTTGAGTACTCTTTGTAAAAGTATGCTAAAGTGTACTTCTTTTTCACAAGGGATAGCTGTTCTTGTTAAATCAATAAAGTCTAACAGCATTAGTATTATACTTGCATTGCACTTGAACTTCATCCAATTTTTCACATTTGTACTGCCACATTAAAAACTGTATTAATCCTTTGACAGAAATGCCACACTTACAGTAATAGGCTACTAAAAACCATCGCTACTCTACACTTTTACATTCGATTTGACAGTGATGCCATCATGCCATCTTCTAGTTTCAGCATGGCTGGAACATGTGCAAAAAGTACACTCCTTAGACTTTACATGACCAGCTCCAAAAATACCGTCTAATTTACCAGCAAGATGGTGACATGTTGTGTTTTATCTCTCACAAGGTTGTTCTCATCTTATTTACAATTGTTAAATATCCAGCAATCTGTGGTGAATCTATGTACAGTAGTTCTCAGTGTCGGTGTGGGCGTTGTAATCCTTTCTTCGCCATCCAAATGGTGAAGCAGAATATTAATGTCTTAGTAGTCTAATAAACCTGTGAGCTAATAAACCTTTTTGGCCTTCTGTCTGTTGCATGTACTGAATGTATATTTGTGAAACAGCCGCACACTCAATACTGACAGCTACATAGCTGTTGAACAGAGCAATATGAACAAAGTAGCTGCAGCCTATACATTCTGAAGTGAAGCAGTTACACAAATATATTTCAAAGAGTGATTAGTCATATCACATTTGCTCAGGTGGCTGGTTCAAAGCATCGAGGGGTGCATCATACACCAGCCAAACTACTGCCATTGAGATGAATATTGTGATGGGCACTGAGCAACTGTTTTGCTGGACAACAGAAAGCCATTCTGGTATGTAACACCCACTTTTCACAATCCAGTCAGTTTCCTAGTAATAACATCAAGCCCTGTCCCCTTTCTTTCTTTCTTTATTTTCTGAATTTAAGTATCAGTATGATATTTGTATCATATGTTTCTAATAATATTATTTAAGATAAATAAAATATGAACAAATCTCAAATGTCTTAACTTCAAGACTCCCCATTGTTCATAACAATGAAGGTCACACACTCCAATTTGATCTAAATTACATGTTATCTAAATTATAATTTCAGAATTCCACTTTTAAGAGATAAATGTTCCAAGTTTCATAATCTTCCAATAAAAAATTATAGAGCTTACCATGAGCTTACCATTAAAAAAAAAAAATTCTGTCATTTTTTAAATAATTTGATATTTCTCTGTGGTCCCCAGTTGAGAACCACTGGTATAGAGATATAAAATTCATGTAGGCATATTTGAAAGAATTTAATGAAAAATGTTTGCATTCATATTGAAATCTCTATTGAGATTTTTTTTTTTTCTTAGGAGAATTTGTTGAGAAGCTGGAGTCTCCATTTGATGGTCCCCAGTTGAGAACCACTGGTATAGAGATATAAAATTCATGTAGGCATATTTGAAAGAATTTAATGAAAAATGTTTGCATTCATATTGAAATCTCTATTGAGATTTTTTTTTTTCTTAGGAGAATTTGTTGAGAAGCTGGAGTCTCCATTTGTTTTTCATTCATTTCATTAGCAAAAACGATTGAGGTTTTCATGATATCTTGATTCTTTCCACACAATATTTAGTTAATAACAACCATGTTATTGAGTTATGCTTGTTAAAATGATTGATCACTTGTTCATTTATATCATAACATACAGTGAGGTCCATATATATTTGGACACTGACAAACTTTTCATAATTTCGGCTCTGTATGCCACCAGAACAGAATTAAAAATAAAACAATCGAGATGAAACTGAAGTGGAGATTTTTTAATTCAAGAGGTTGAACAAAAATATAACATAAAATGCTTAGGAATTACAACTATTTTTAATATTTTGTTAAGAATCCTTTGCAGGCAATGACTGCCTTAAGTCTGGAACTCATGGACATCACCAGAGACTGGGTTTCTTCCTTTGTGATGCTTTGCCAGGCCTTTACTGCAGCTGACTTCAGTTGTTGTTTGTTTGTGGGTCTTTATGCCTTTGGTTTTGTCTTCAGCGAGTGAAATGCATGCTCAGTTGGGTTGAAATCAGGAGATTGACTTGGCCATTGCAGAATTTCATGTTATGAAATAATTTTCTTTACCATGGAGAGGATTCTCCGATCAGAGGCCTTTTTATGTTGCTGAGCTCACCAGTGCGTTTTTTTTATCAGAATGTACCTGAGAACTGTTGATTTGGCCAGTCCTAATGTTCCTGCTATCTCTCTGATAGATTTGTTTTGTTTTTGTTGCCTAACAATTGTCTGTTTCACTTGGATGGAGAGCTCCTTTGACTGCAAGATGTGGGTTCACAGCAACAGCTTCCAAATACAAATGGCACACTTAACTCCAGACCTTTCACCTGCTTAATTGATGTAGAAGTAATGAAGGAATAGCCCACATCTGTCCATGAAATGGCTTTTGAGTCAACTGTCCAATTATTTATGGTCCCTTGAAAAAGGGTTGATGTGCCTATTAAAAAGCTGTAATTCCTTAACCTTTCCTCCAACTGTGATGAGAATACTCAAATTAAATCTTAGACTGTGCACTTTAAGCCCATATTCATTATATAACTGTAACTTGAATATGTTTTGGTCAACAGCTAAAATAATACAAAATTGTGCCTGTGTCCAAATATATATGGACCTGACTGTAATATAGTCATTTTGATATGCTTGTTTCCATCTAGTTTTCACTTAAGTATTCATTTCCCTGTAGGCTATAATAAGATCCAACAACATCACATTCACACTTTCCCATAAACTTATCACATTAGCATATGGAGACTGGATTGCATGTACGTGATAAACTGTTGAATTACAGATATAGAAGGAGATAATTCAATCAGATGGTAATCACCCGTAATGTTCCTGATGAAATGTATTGTGTCATAAGGTTAATTAGCCTGTATTTGCCTTCAAACTGGCTTTAATTAAATTCAAAATGTCCTAGACAAATAAACATGGCCGTGTTCTATTAAAACAAAATTAGCCACTGCAGAACTCACTTAGCCTTGCTAGTTTAGATTCGTTACTTGAAATTGGCATAGCACTTAATGAGTACATGTGTATCTGCCTACCTCATTTAGCCCTAAGAATTGATGCAAGTGCCATGTCAAGCGGGATGCAACCATCCTGCCATCACAGATCTTTCGGTTGACCAAAGAGTGAAGTAAATATGTGCACAACCTATCAAAAGCTGTTGATAACAGTGTTAGGAAGTAACTAACTAAAAGTTGTAAGGCTACTAAAACTTCATTACATTTTTTTAGTAGCTAAAACTTCCAACCATACAAAAACTCATTTCAGAGACAACAATGTTGTTTTTACAACATTAAGCAAGTCTGAATGAAGCCTCATCACATAGTAAAACATCAACAGAGCTTCTTAGCAGCAAGCCAAAACCACTCATTGTGTTTGTGCAAGGGGATGCTGGAGGCTGGCAAAATGGTATGCATTTGATCCAATTATACAGAAAATTATATGATTTGACAGTTATACCTGTTTACACAAACATATTGTGCCCTTCAGTAACTGCAATGTACTGGTTAACAGGTCAGTTCTCTAGTTTGTATTAGACTACTGTACAATAAAAGGCAAATAACATAGGCTATGAATAGGAGTCGGGAAGGTCCAGAATGAAATAGGTTCACTTTAACGAGTAGCAGCAGAACTGCACGCAGGTGCACATTGCATGCGTTTGAACAGATGATGGATTAAACAGAAAAGCAAAGTAAAAAGCATGCACCTGCACAACGTTCTGCTGTTTTTAGATGATACAGACTAACAAGTGTGTCAGATACAGTACTTTACTTAAAGAGCAAGAAATGTACTTACAGCAAACTCGGTATGGAGGTTGAAAATTGAAATATGAATAAAGGAGTTTGTGAAAATAAGCTGTTATGAGGACTCAACTTTATGCTGGCTGCACAAGAATACAATACATGCGGCAGAGCCTCCCTGTGCAAAACTGATGATGATTATTCATTGTTGGCACTTTAATGTGTGGATTTCTATTGACATTCTTTGAAAAGAAAGGAAAATGATTGAATTCACTATTGCACAATCTTCTGTACACTCTGGCTGGCTTATTTAAGACATGTTAGGGGTTGAGATTCAAAGAATCCTCCAGATACAACTCTGTAAGTCTCATCATAAAATATGAATCTGTCTGGCTACTATGAAACGTTCCAGCAAATTGCCAACCCAAATGGAATATTTGCACAAGACTTTTCTTCCATCCACCCACAGATAAGGCAGAAAGGAAAAGTCCCCTCTCATTTTCATGTTATGTGTGTCTGCCATCCCCATGACTGGATTTTATGGTTTTCAGTAGATAGCCTGAGGCAGTTTGAGACTTATGCTCCAGATAATCATTGAAAATAATCTAGAAAATAATTGTTTGGTTTGTTTGGTTTTATTGCTGTCAATAATATTATATTACAAATGTAACAAACCTGCAGTTTGATAGGAGAAAAGCATGAAATATATTTCAAATTCAATATGATAGCCTATACATTCCACATTGACCCGCATAAACAAATCATATTCTTTTTTTTAATCTTTTTTTTAATCAATTTGTATAACTCTTTTAGCAGTTTAATAGAAAATCATAATGTTACTTCTTGTTATAAGTTAATATCTTCAAACCTTTTAGTTGCATTTATCATATTTAATTTTGCTGTGATATAAACAATCAAGCAGCTGAGATATTGTTCTACGTGAGTATACTTTATGTTGGTAAAGTTTATAGATTAAAGGGAACACAAATGTATAATTGGTATTGTATTGTAAATATCAAAATAATCTTATTAGTATCTGTAACATATGTGTTTGGTCTGTTGCACCATGTTTATATACCATTTCAGCATATTGACAGCACTTGACAGCTCCGACACATAAAATGGCAACTTTTAGAGTGGAAATGGGAATTTTTAACTCTATTCCATTAGTTTATTAGTACTTTATTCCTTAAAAAGGTCTAGGACAAACATTCCGGTCATTTATTGATAAATATTCTAAATTGTATAAAAGCCATTCAAGCACAATGTGAATGGTTTGATATGCTGAATAAAACACCATGGCTCTTTTTCAAGGTCTCATGAGCTTCGTATAGACAACATTTTAAGGCATAATGACACATGGCATTGCATATATGTCTTTCACAAAGATAATAATCCCATAATGCTTTGTGACGAGCTCACTGAAAACAATATAGACTGAGTTTATTGAGACACAGACAAGCATAAGTACTAAACAATATATTACTACTGTTTTTCCTCTGTTGATGCACTGAGCAGCCATATTGGATTCTGAAGTTGGAGTTGTTGTGTTTCCTCAATGATTCCGAGCTGGAACTCTAACTTGGGAGGGCGTTCCAGTTAAAAGTTCCTACTGGGAACTTGGAATTTCCAACTTCCGAGTACAAATGGAACACATTCGGTGGCTCACGCGATACGGCGTTGCACTTGAGAGGTGAAGTGCTCCTGTACAAATCAAATGTAACTACGCTTTGACAAAATAGCTCAAACCTGCTTATAATTAAGTTAAAATAGCATGTCAAAATGTCATCAGCAAATGCATTTTTATACCACTTTTGCATTCGTTAACACTATCGGGTATGTTTAGGGTTAAGATTGGTGTAGGGCAGGGCTATTCAATTAGTTTTATTTGAGGGCCGGATTATTGGACTGTCCCGATCTCTTTCTGAGGGGCCTATAAAATTAGAAGTAAAATATATAATCAACACCAACATCTATAAAAGGTTAACATTAGTGCTGTCTGTGAATCGATTAGAATAACAAAAAAAACATATTATTCACACATTTTTCTATAATTAATTGTAATTAACTGCATATTAATATATTTATATTGTCATAATTTCACATTGAACCTCCAAATTAATGTAGAAACAATATAAAGATGGTATATTTTAAATATGTGTTTAATGGCATCTTTTTACTCAGTAGCCTATTATTAACAATGGCCAGTATTTTTGATAACAATGCAATACTGCTACTGATGTCTCTATTAAATGCATTTTCCCCTCAATTTTAGCCATTAATTATAGCAATTCAACGTTACAGTATAATTGAAAGGCATTATTTTTAACATTTAGTAGGTTCTGAAAAATATAATTTTTTACTTTTAATTTAAGTGAACTTAATCTTCAAATAAACCAGAAATTGTATATGCATAAATTAATC
The DNA here is from genome assembly GCF_001515645.1 of Sinocyclocheilus grahami. Taxonomy (NCBI): domain Eukaryota; kingdom Metazoa; phylum Chordata; class Actinopteri; order Cypriniformes; family Cyprinidae; genus Sinocyclocheilus; species Sinocyclocheilus grahami. The sequence continues at coordinate 1,731,779 of NW_015505218.1, read as the reverse complement.
TTTATTCAAGCTACAAAACGTAATCAGCGACTAGAGCAGTCGAGGGATTTCTTTTCTGTTCTTTTGTTCTGTGATTTACATCAATGAGACTTCTTCAGATTTCACTTTAAAAGCAGCGCTGTCGCTTTAAAATCTGATGCACATGACGTGTATCTGACACACATCCGATTTTCTCCCAACTCTTTACGGTCATTTAGGACTTTATAACTCATTTAAGACCGTGTTTACGAGGTCACTCGCCAAAACCCAGCATTTTGACATAATTCTGTTTTTGTCCATTGGATCGCTACTGGCACGCTGTCTCAGAATACAGCCGAATGCGCAGTCTTTCAGACTCCATTCGATAATCATCGTCATCCAGTGTCTGCACTATTTCTCGACCGAAGTTATAACGGACTAGAGTTGTGGATGTGTCATAACCCCCTTACACAAGCGCTTATCAGCGCTGCCATTCATTGATGTTAATTTGTGATTACTGTGATCACTGCCCAGGCCAGTGTTGCCACCTTGTATACAAACTAATTAGTGCAAAAACAATTCAAGGTATAATGTGCAACCATGCGCGTACTCTCCCCTCAGGCCGGATGAAGATGAATGGCGGGCCGCCAATTGAATAGCCCTTGTTTAGGGTATGCTATTTTCCAACACCATAGAGCATTAACCTTTTAGTGACATATTTAAATTCTGAACTTCCGTAATACGTACCTGAAGTTCAGAAACGCAGCGATATGTTGATATACAAAAGTAATAACAACTTGGCCACAGTCACGTTTTGAATGAGCATTTTAGCGCCACTCACTGGACATTTTACTTTGAAACTGCCACGAAACGAGCAGTAAGGTATGTAATATCAGTGTTGTAGAAACATCGCCATAGGCACCATATTTCCATTGAGCCTTAGTTGTCTTCCTGTGCACTGCACATGAGATACACTGTTTATACTGCTGCCTATGTGAAACGTTTCAAGTCACATTTTAGTTAGAATGCTGTCTTCAGGGGACAGCTGCCTATGTAGGTAGCAGACAGCAGTGCAGCTCACTAGGTTTTGAAACAGAGCCTATAACTAATTCATTGGCATTTCAGAGAGAGGTGACACAAGTTTAGCAGAACCGACTACAGCAGAGAGGGGGGGAAAGCATCTGTCATATCCTGAGGGTGGGTGTGTTTTCGATCACAGCATTAAAACAAGGATATCGTCTAAAAATAAACCACGTGGGGCTGCTCCTGTGCTGACAGTTTGCCATCAGATTACGATTTTTTGTGTTACGCTAACCTCTCACCCCAGGTGGAGTCCATTGCAACACTTTCCATCACTCTTGCCAAATTGAAGCTTTATTACATTATAAAGTTGACTGCCCACTGTAGTCGATGGCTGTCTGTCACTTACCATTGTGCCAGATATCATATTGACATTTCACAAATGAGATTGGGTGTCGTTTGATTAGATCCGAAGCGACTGTTTGATGCCCTTGGCTGCTGGGATTCAGCTGCCATTGACTGGCATGGACCCCAAACCACTGTAAAGGAGACATTTGCCTGTTGGAAAAGGTGTGTTGACATGAGTGAAATGCATTCTTTTAATGCATCCATTGAATGAGTGTGTGACATGTGGAGCATACATTCACAATACAGCCGCGATTGTATAATAAAAGCAGGAATATTATCTTAGACACGTGATACATGGCCACTGATAGGCATAGCATAACACGTAGAAACAAAACTATCATCAAGAAATGAACAAGCTAGTCATGACTGTTTCCCAAAACTGTAGTAACATTGTCACACCTCTATAATTTGAACCATGTTGGTTCAACAATATAGGACTGTCATGGAGTAATAACTTCTGCTAATTAATTTCAAGATCATGCCGATTCAAGATCACAATTACTGTCAGATTATCATTGTTCGTTTACACAAATGATGGAAAAAAATGTTTTTTCCACGTTAACATGTAGCATGTAACTGACATACATGGTATACAGTCAGTAGTATGGTTTCGGGAAATGGCAAATTGTTGAACTATGTTGGTAATGATGATGGAATTAATTTATTCAAAAATATAGTAAAAAATTATTTTAAAATATGTAATTATTTTAAACATACATTCAGTGCACTGATATACACGCAACACTTCTACACTGATCATGTGTGTGTGTGTGTGTGTGTGTGTGGATATAGATATAGAAATCATTTTAGGATGTAATGTTAAAATCTCTGAAATATTAAAGAGAAAATGTCATCAAGTCATTTGGCCTAATCTTCATTATCTGGCATTATTATTATTATTATTATTATTATTATTATTATTATTGTCATTATTATTATTATTATTGTAGAAGATTATTTTTAATAAACATTAGTGGAAAAAATATTGATCAAAACTGCTTTACTGCTGCTTTTACCCACCCAAAGTCATTCAAAAGTCATGTGGTGCAACCAACAAAGTCATGTGGGCCAACCAACATATAGAACATAAAAAAGTCAATAATTAAATAAAGTAATTAATAAAGTCAGAATTGCAAGATGTAAAAGACGTATTTCAGGATGTAAAGTGTCATGCGGTGCGACTCTTTTCTTTAAAGTATTGCATTTTGAACACAACAAGATATTAAATGCTTCACTGCATACAGTAACTATGATTTCCACTTGTGTACTTGTGTACATTCTGGGGCCAGTTGCATAACCTGTTTAGACTAGTCTTAAGAAGTTAGTCATCTAATTTTTTTTCTTCAAGACTGGTCATTAACTTTCTAAATTCAGTTGTTGCAAAATGTTAGATTGGTCTAATTTGAATCTGAAAAGTAAGACCTCTTGGTTAACTGCTAGTTGGTCAAACTAGTTCTTAAGGCACAGTCTTAACATAGTGGCTATGTTTATGCAATTGGCCCTAAGGGGCCCTTCATACTATATGGTACTCCATTTGAGATAAATGACTATCCTGTATATGGATTTGTGCATTAAAATGATGTGGTCTTGCATGTTTTTTTTATGTTTTGCTTTAACTGGAAGCCCTTTGCACTTGTTCAGGTCCATGGTTCATTAGACACTGCAAGTGAGATGGCCATGACAACACACACTGACATCAAATGCTCTCACACACACAATACGGTTTGCAGCAGTGCAGAGGAAGCCCCATGTGAGGGTTTGTTATTATTATTATTATTATTATTATTATTATTATTATTATTATTATTATTATTATTATTATTATTATTATTATTATTATTATTATTATTATTATTATTATTATTATTATTATTATTATTATTATTATTATTATTATTGTCATTATTATTATTATTATTGTAGAAGATTATTTTTAATAAACATTAGTGGAAAAAATATTGATCAAAACTGCTTTACTGCTGCTTTTATCCACCCAAAGTCATTCAAAAGTCATGTGGTGCAACCAACAAAGTCATGTGGGCCAACCAACATATAGAACATAAAAAAGTCAATAATTAAATAAAGTAATTAATAAAGTCAGAATTGCAAGATGTAAAAGACGTATTTCAGGATGTAAAGTGTCATGCGGTGCGACTCTTTTCTTTAAAGTATTGCATTTTGAACACAACAAGATATTAAATGCTTCACTGCATACAGTAACTATGATTTCCACTTGTGTACTTGTGTACATTCTGGGGCCAGTTGCATAACCTGTTTAGACTAGTCTTAAGAAGTTAGTCATCTAATTTTTTTTCTTCAAGACTGGTCATTAACTTTCTAAATTCAGTTGTTGCAAAATGTTAGATTGGTCTAATTTGAATCTGAAAAGTAAGACCTCTTGGTTAACTGCTAGTTGGTCAAACTAGTTCTTAAGACACAGTCTTAACATAGTGGCTATGTTTATGCAATTGGCCCTAAGGGGCCCTTCATACTATATGGTACTCCATTTGAGATAAATGACTATCCTGTATATGGGTGTACTGTAAATATTTGTTCTGGGTGTAATATTGGATTGCATTCATCATTAAAATGATGTGGTCTTGCATGTTTTTTTTTATGTTTTGCTTTAACTGGAAGCCCTTTGCACTTGTTCAGGTCCATGGTTCATTAGACACTGCAAGTGAGATGGCCATGACAACACACACTGACATCAAATGCTCTCACACACACAATACGGTTTGCAGCAGTGCAGAGGAAGCCCCATGTGAGGGTTTGTCACATCATGTAAGCTGACTGAGGGGCTCCAGAGAAAGACGATGACAGTCCACAAAAGGTTAGGCATGTATACGAGCCTTTCCCACAAAATTGAATCTGGTCCCCAGCCATCCCGACATGGCATTAAATAGAACCTATATGTGCTGATATTGCCCACAGCTCTCCTTGTCCAGCTTTCTGCTAGCCAAGCACTTCTCTCATTCGTATTCAGAGTAAGTCATTTACTTTGCTCTGACCTTTACTACACTACATTGTGACGGCTGTAATTAAGGTGAAGGAAAAGAAGGTCATTGTGTCTAGCGCTCCTTACCTGAAAGGTTTACCTGAAGATTTGCATTTTCATTAAGGAAATAGGGGTGGCAAAATCTTTTACTACATAATACTTTTGCTACATTTATAATACACAAAGATTTCCATTTTAAATAAATGCTGTTCTTTAGAACTTTTTTATTCATCAGTGAATCCTGAAAGAAAAAAATATATACACATGGTTTTCACAAAAAAATATTAAGCAGCAGAACTGATTTTAATATTTATAATTACTATTATAAGAAATGCTTCTTGAGCAGTAAAGCATGATAAAAAAAAGCAAAAAAAAAAGCATGATAAATTGACTTCTGATCATGTCGTGACACTGAAAAGGATGCTGAAAATTCAGCTTTGTTGTCACAGAAATAAATTGTTATTTAAAATACAATAAATCAGTTATTTTACACTGCAATAGTATTTCACAATATTGCCATTTACTGTATTTGTGATTAAATGCATCCTTGGTAAACTTAACAAACTAACTCAATATTACCAACCCTAAATTAATCAATTAATTGTCTGCTATTATTCAATGATTTTGACAAATTGCTAGCATGATTGTGGCAAGTTTTAAAAATGCAAGCACCACTCGCTGTCCTGAAGCAAAATATCTTAAAATTCCCGAAGATGGGAAAAAAGGAGGGACATAAGAGTCATGTTAGTTTTTTTAATAAATGATTACTGTTATTATTATTAATTGCACAATAATGTTGTTATTATTATTATTATTATTAATTACATTTACAGAATATGTAATAAAATGAAAATATGTCATTAAAATCATTCTAGAAATAAAATTAAATTAAATATTTTTTTCTAATGTTTTCGGGCTTTTAAACTCCGCTTATTTTACATAAGTGTGCAACATTACATTATTTGTATTGAATGAGGACAATTCTTTTAAAGTATGGCTTTGGATTTACATTATTACATAATGGCATCATTAACTATTTTAGAAACACTGGAAAATTCTCAATTTAGTATATCCACTTCATTGACTGCCCAGGATGTTAGCTTGTTGTCTCAGGGGACGGGCAGCCCAGTTAACGGTCCAGCCATTCAGCTGTACTTGTGGAGTAGAGCATGTAGTCAAGAATTTTAGGCACTGTGGTGGAACTGTTTTTTTCAGATGAGTGATAGCGGAGGCTTGTTACACATGGAGCCTCACCAGAGGTTCAGAACATTGAGAAAAGAAAAAAACATGGCAGTTCTTTTTTTGGAGTAAAGCATGATAAAAAAAAAGCAAAAAAAAAAGCATGATAAATTGACTTCTGATCATGTCGTGACACTGAAAAGGATGCTGAAAATTCAGCTTTGTTGTCACAGAAATAAATTGTTATTTAAAATACAATAAATCAGTTATTTTACACTGCAATAGTATTTCACAATATTGCCATTTACTGTATTTGTGATTAAATGCATCCTTGGTAAACTTAACAAACTAACTCAATATTACCAACCCTAAATTAATCAATTAATTGTCTGCTATTATTCAATGATTTTGACAAATTGCTAGCATGATTGTGGCAAGTTTTAAAAATGCAAGCACCACTCGCTGTCCTGAAGCAAAATATCTTAAAATTCCCGAAGATGGGAAAAAAGGAGGGACATAAGAGTCATGTTAGTTTTTTTAATAAATGATTACTGTTATTATTATTAATTGCACAATAATGTTGTTATTATTATTATTATTATTAATTACATTTACAGAATATGTAATAAAATGAAAATATGTCATTAAAATCATTCTAGAAATAAAATTAAATTAAATATTTTTTTCTAATGTTTTCGGGCTTTTAAACTCCGCTTATTTTACATAAGTGTGCAACATTACATTATTTGTATTGAATGAGGACAATTCTTTTAAAGTATGGCTTTGGATTTACATTATTACATAATGGCATCATTAACTATTTTAGAAACACTGGAAAATTCTCAATTTAGTATATCCACTTCATTGACTGCCCAGGATGTTAGCTTGTTGTCTCAGGGGACGGGCAGCCCAGTTAACGGTCCAGCCATTCAGCTGTACTTGTGGAGTAGAGCATGTAGTCAAGAATTTTAGGCACTGTGGTGGAACTGTTTTTTTTCAGATGAGTGATAGCGGAGGCTTGTTACACATGGAGCCTCACCAGAGGTTCAGAACATTGAGAAAAGAAAAAAACATGGCAGTTCTTTTTTTGGAAACCCTTAAACCAGAGACTGAGTTCAGATTGTGACAGAACGCAGGGATAGATGTTTTCGGATGGGACCCGGTTGTCCAGGAGACTACCGCTGGCACCGTGGTGACTCACCGCTTTGGTGTGAGAGTCCGAGTCACATCTGCCTGCCAGGTGTGTGGCATGTTTTGGCACGGGTTGCTGTGACTGTCAACACCTGATGCAGTGAGGCACAAAGGAAGAGCAACTTGGGTAAAAGATGATGTGTGCATTGTATAAAAAAGGTTTTTAGATCAAGTAAATAATGCTGAAAAAGTAACTGAAGCGAAAATACCATTTTCAAAAAAGTCAAGTAATGCATCTATATGTAGCTTTGTTTAATCGGGACATATGATATTGTTATTTATTTATTTATTTTTGGCCAAACCGGTTAATTTATTCAATTAAAACAATTTACCATTCTAATGCATACATTGACTCTACCTCTATGATGACGTAAATTTCTGATTCAAAATTCACTTTATTTATTTATGTATGGTATGTATGTATGTATGTGTGTATTTATTTGTTTGTTTGTTTGTTCGTTTCAGGGCTCACGTTAATGTTCATGTTTCCATGTCTTTTATTTTGAAGTTTGTCACAGTCATGTTTCTTGTTTTGTCATGTGCTCCCTCTGCTTCATTTGTTTTATTGTAAATGGTTTATTGTCTTGATTACTTTTTGGGTGTTTGTTTCTTTTGTGTCTGGTGAAATAAACTGCACATGGGTTCTCAACTTCGACTGGACATCAGTGGATAAAATGTGACAGTGTTTTGTTTCACTTGATGGTTACACGACATGACAGTTTTACAGTCATTAAAATAAAAAAAAACATTTGATGAAAATGTTATGGAAAATGAATGAACATGGAAAAAGAGCAACATTTTCACATGTGTTTTAAACAAGGCACCTTTGATTTCTTTCAAAACATTTGCATTTTTTATGGTGGACTGACTCTTTGAATAAGGAGCTCCAACAAACCGTTTCTTTAATTTTTATGTTTTGTGATGGGAGATTCGGGTTTTTGGACACAGAAAATAGGTTGGCTTTGCTGTAATCATTCAAATAATTTCAGCTCACACATGTGAGATGAAAGGAACAGGGGAAATGGGGTGAGATAGAGAATTTGATGAGGGAAAGAGCATGATGGCAGGTGTGTGGAGAATGAATCCCGAGGCATGGTTCCATGAGTTTACCTCTGTGGCTCCGAGCAAATGTGTCTGTAGCCCGATTGCAGGGTGTGTTTGTTTGTCAGTTAAGGGGCTATTATATAAGATTCAGCACCAGTGCAGGGCGCTCTATGAAGTGACTAATGCAGCCTAGAGGCATGACAAAATATGAAAAAAAATCAAAATGCAAACATGCAGAAGCATAACAGCCCATGATGAGGAAGTGACATCATAGAGCCCCTTTCAAATGCCATGGTCATTGCTGCTGTTAGCGCTTTGCCCATCATCATTGGATGGTAATTAAAGTATCTTTGTTTGAAGTATTCTCCACGTCTCCTCGTTCCTCGCGCCATGCTCCTCACAGTAGTGGTGCGTGACAGAAAACCGGACCAAGACAAAGTAAGCGGCGCCCCTTCTCCCCGTTTTTGTTTCCTCGTTTAATGTTGACCATGGAAATAGCCACTCGGTTCATTGCTCTAGCCCGTAGGGATCTCCGCTTCGTCGAGTATGCCTGGGAGTTCTGCGGGCTCGCCACGGTGACGGCTTTAGATGACCCCACCATCAACTCTCTGTTCTGGCATGGGGCCAATTACCATTGCCCCGTGGACCTCCCAGACACCATGGGACTAAGCTGGAGGGAAGGGATCCTCCGGTGTCTGGAGAGCGTCTGGCCCCGAGCAAGAACCAGCCCGCCGGCTGCTCAACAGACAAGTCCGCCGGCCATGGCACTTTCCAGTCCGCCGGCCGCAACATTCTCAAGCCTGCCGGCCACACCGTTCACCCTTAACCAAAGGAGGAGGATGAGGAGAAAAAGACTG
>NW_015505218.1:1722349-1723114 GCF_001515645.1 Sinocyclocheilus grahami | reverse complement strand
TTTCCCTAATTCCTTGTACCTGCTGGTCATTTTTTAATTCATTTTATTTTTAGTTTTATGATTTATGTACTGAAAACAGCTGTTGCTTCATGGTTTGTGATTTTTTTGTATATGCATATGTTGCACGTATGTTGCACCAAATAGGACTGTAGAAGAGATAACAGGGTTTATAAGACTTTATAAGAATTTTTATTTCCCTGAATAAATAAATAAAGTATTGTTATTACATTTCACTTGTTCTGTTATCAGGCAGTGTAGGTGCAAATAAAAAAAAGTGTCACCTCATCTTCTCCCTTTAAATAAAAGATGATATTTAACTCATGAAATGGGGTGGAGGAGGTGGTTTTGCTTCCCTTAACATTCAGAAATTCTTCAGAGAATACTTGGTTTTGGAACTGTAAAGATTACAATTTATAGTGAATGTGTAATAGCTTACTGATTCCCAGTGGAGAATGAGCCGCAGTAGTGAGGTTTTGTAGAGCCACAAAGTATTCATATTGAGTCAATAATATGAGTGGGAATAACAAGGAATTTGGTTTTAGTTATGATTCCAATTCCACTTAAAAAGTCTGCTTTTTAACAAACAAACAGACAAATACTTCATTCATTCATTCATTCATTCCTTCTTGAAAATGTGTTTATATACACTTCAAACATTTTAGATCTGTAAGATTTTTTTTTCATATTTTTAAAAGAATTTTCTTCTGCTCACCTGTCAGCCCTGTGTCTTGTGTTTTGCTCCCCACGTGTTCCATGACCCAGTTT
>NW_015505218.1:1721634-1722339 GCF_001515645.1 Sinocyclocheilus grahami | reverse complement strand
TGGTTACACGACATGACAGTTTTACAGTCATTAAAATAAAAAAAACATTTGATGAAAATGTTATGGAAAATGAATGAACATGGAAACATTTTCACATGTGTTTTAAACAAGGCACCTTTGATTTCTTTCAAAACATTTGCATTTTTTATGGTGGACTGACTCTTTGAATAAGGAGCTCCAACAAACCGTTTCTTTCATTTTTATGTTTTGTGATGGGAGATTCGGGTTTTTGGACACAGAAAATAGGTTGGCTTTGCTGTAATCATTCAAATAATTTCAGCTCACACATGTGAGATGAAAGGAACAGGGGGAATGGGGTGAGATAGAGAATTTGATGAGGGAAAGAGCATGATGGCAGGTGTGTGGAGAATGAATCCCGAGGCATGGTTCCATGAGTTTACCTCTGTGGCTCCGAGCAAATGTGTCTGTAGCCCGATTGCAGGGTGTGTTTGTTTGTCAGTTAAGGGGCTATTATATAAGATTCAGCACCAGTGCAGGGCGCTCTATGAAGTGACTAATGCAGCCTAGAGGCATGACAAAATATGAAAAAAATCAAAATGCAAACATGCAGAAGCATAACAGCCCATGGTGAGGAAGTGACATCATAGAGCCCCTTTCAAATGCCATGGTCATTGCTGCTGTTAGCGCTTTGCCCATCACTTTCCCTAATTCCTTGTACCTGCTGGTCATTTTTTAATTCATTTT
>NW_015505218.1:1719135-1721060 GCF_001515645.1 Sinocyclocheilus grahami | reverse complement strand
CTGTGTCTTGTGTTTTGCTCCCCACGTGTTCCATGACCCAGTTTTTCCTCATGTGCAATTATGTCTATTGCTCCCAGGTGTTTCTCGTCATCCCCTCGTCTTGTCGTGTGTATTTAAAGTGTTTCCTGTTCTTAGTTCTTCATCCGGTTTTGAATGTCGTCTTCCTCGCCACGTGTGTGTTCCTGGTTTCCTCGTTCCATTTGTAATGGGACCATGGTTTGGGCACTACAAGTCCCAGCAGCCCCAGCGTTATATAAGGAAGTAATGAAGTTTGTTTGCTCTTTCGCTTCCGCTTTTGATTTCGGGGATGTCGTGGCGGATTTAGAATTTTGAAAAGAATGGTAGGCAATGAGATTTGTTTGTGAGAGGTGCTCTTTCACTTCTTCGCTACTTTTATTGATTGCATTCCATGTATGAATTGATGTTGTGGCAGATATAGCACTTCAAGAGAATGGCAGCAGATAAGCAGTTACGTTAAATACTGCTGGAGCTTTCTTCGAGAACTGAGCATATGATGCACCGATTAAGGAGGTAGTAGTTTTGTAATATTGATGACCTAGTTCTTAGGAGTTTGTTTTAATGATATTCTTCTTCTCTGTTTTTAGTGTTGTGGCTGGATTATTGCCTGACTGATGGTTGCCTGACTGTCCCAGCCGAGAATAGTGGATGTTAGAGGTATTGTGTTTAATATAAAGGGAGCTTTTTATGTTTTTAAAATATGTGTAGTATTTATAGTGAGTGCATTTCATTTAATTTATGTGTTTTTATATCTTTATATTCCTTTGTTGTAATAGACTGTGTTTTCCCTTTTAGGGATGCACGGTTACTGTTTACTTTAGATTTAATACTTTTGTTATTGTTTATTTCTTTTGTTCTGTGAATTTGGGACCCAGAGTGGCAGAGGAGAGATTAGGCCCGAAAGAAACTGTGTTAATAGTGACTGTGTTACAATGCTGACATGTGTTTGTGTCACCTGCATTGCACACTGTTAATTAAATTGTTTATTCTTTCATTTGAAGCTTCAGTTTTGGTTTCTTAAGCCAATGGTTACCCTCACTGTGTGGATGGCGGTAGTGAGGTGGCTGGGATTGTGTGGGGGTTTGATCCCTTTATCTTAGATTTTTATTTCTGTAGGTTTGCAGTGTGATTGCTGTGAGCTTGACTGCTGTGAGAACACTTTTTCTCTTGTGCCACTTATGTCTTCACTTTCTAGGTAACCTGTGGCCATCTATAGTTGGTTTTATTTTTGTTGTTTCTTATTTATTTTTATTTTCATTTTTTTCTCATGTGGGTATTTGCTTCAAAGATTGGTGATGTGATGTTTTAATATTTTTGACTAATACAATTTTAATACAAAGTCACTTCATGGCCCCTTTCGCCTGGTTATTACTGACCTCTTTAAGTCATCCCACCACACATTGGATGGTAATTAAAGTATCTTTGTTTGAAGTATTCTCCACGTCTCCTCGTTCCTCGCGCCATGCTCCTCACAGTAGTGGTACGTGACAGAAAACCGGACCAAGACAGAAAGTAAGCGGCGCCCCTTCTCCCCGTTTTTGTTTCCTCGTTTTTTGTTGACCATGGAAATAGCCGCTCGGTTCATTGCTCTAGCCCGTAGGGATCTCCGCTTCATCGAGTATGCCTGGGAGTTCTGCGGGCTCGCCACGGTGACGGCTTTAGATGACCCCACCATCAACTCTCTGTTCTGGTATGGGGCCAATTACCATTGCCCCGTGGACCTCCCAGGCACCACGGGACTAAGCTGGAGGGAAGGGATCCTCCGGTGTCTGGAGAGCGTCCGGCCCCGAGCAAGAACCAGCCCGCCGGCCGTGGCACTTTCCAGTCCGCCGGCCGCAACATTCTCAAGCCTGCCGGCCACGCCGTTCACCCTTAACCAAAGGAGGAGGATGAGGAGAAAAAGACTG
>NW_015505218.1:1707300-1719069 GCF_001515645.1 Sinocyclocheilus grahami | reverse complement strand
CCATGTCCAGCCCAAGGAGGGCTCCAGTCCCCAGGTCAAGCCCAGGGAGGGCCACAGCTCCCGAGTTAGGCCTACAGAGGGCCTCTGAAACCGACATTCTCCCCAAGGATTTTTTTTTGGGGGGGCTGCCTGATCTGCCATGGCTCCCCGAGCTGCCTGTTCCACCATGGCTCCATAGTCTACCTGATCCGCCATGGGTCCCAGAACGGGTACCGCCCTGGAGGCCGTCCGTCCCTGCAAGCCTGTCCTGAGAGGCCTCCAGAGCAACCAACCCCCCTCCCCGTTGGTTGTTATGAGGCGCGTGGACGTGCCTTCCGGGAGGGGGGAATAATGTCAATCCTGTGTCTTGTGTTTAGCTCCCCACGTGTTCCATGACCCAGTTTTTCCACGTGTAATTATGTGTATCGTTCCCAGGTCTTTCTCGTCATCCCCTCGCCTTGTCATGTGTATTTAAAGTGTTTCCTGTTCTTAGTTCCTGTTCTCCAGTTTTGAATGTTTTCTTCCTCGCTACGTGTGTGTTCCTGGTTTCCTTGTTCCACTGGATGGTAATTAAAGTATCTTTGTTTGAAGTATTCTCCACGTCTCCTCGTTCCTCGCTCCGTGCTCCTCACAGTAGCGGTGCTTGACATCACCAAGGCTATATTTATTTAATCCAAAATACAGCAGAATGAATGAGTGAGTGAGTGAATGAATGAATGACATCTATTCCGGTGTTGGCAAAGATGAATTTTCAGCATCATTACGCAAGTCTTCGGTGTCACATGATCCTTCAGAAATCATTCTAATTTGCTGTTTAAGAAATATTTCTGATTATTATCAATGTTTAAAACAGTTGTTAACAAATTCTTTCAGGATTATTTGATGAATAGAAAGTTCAAAATAAGCATTTGGCTGAAATAAAAAGCTTCTGTGACATTATGAATGTCTTTACTGACACTTTTAAACAATTTAATGCATCCAAATAAAAGCCAGAGCAACCAACCCCCCTCCCCGTTGGTTGTTATGAGGCGCGTGGACGTGCCTTCCGGGAGGGGGGAATAATGTCAATCCTGTGTCTTGTGTTTAGCTCCCCACGTGTTCCATGACCCAGTTTTTCCACGTGTAATTATGTGTATCGTTCCCAGGTCTTTCTCGTCATCCCCTCGCCTTGTCATGTGTATTTAAAGTGTTTCCTGTTCTTAGTTCCTGTTCTCCGGTTTTGAATGTTTTCTTCCTCGCTACGTGTGTGTTCCTGGTTTCCTTGTTCCACTGGATGGTAATTAAAGTATCTTTTTTTGAAGTATTCTCCACGTCTCCTCATTCCTCGCTCCGTGCTCCTCACAGTAGCCGTGCTTGACATCACCAAGGCTATATTTATTTAATCCAAAATACAGCAGAATGAATGAGTGAGTGAATGAATGAATGACATTTATTCCGGTGTTGGCAAAGATGAATTTTCAGCATCATTACGCAAGTCTTCGGTGTCACATGATCCTTCAGAAATCATTCTAATTTGCTGTTTAAGAAATATTTCTGATTATTATCAATGTTTAAAACAGTTGTTAACAAATTCTTTCAGGATTATTTGATGAATAGAAAGTTCAAAATAAGCATTTGGCTGAAATAAAAAGCTTCTGTGACATTATGAATGTCTTTACTGACACTTTTAAACAATTTAATGCATCCAAATAAAAGTGTTATTTTCTTTCTTTCTTTCTTTCACTACTACTAGCATTTTGTCTCTTTATTAGTACTTATAAAGCACATATTGATGCCCTATTCTGCATGACCATATTCTAGATCCCTTAATCCTGCCCCATAACTAAGCATAACTAACAATTATCTTACTCTCAATAAGAAGTAATTATGAGTTTATTGGGTAAAAAGTCTTAGTTAATAGTAAATATGCGTTCCTTAATCTGAAGTGTTACTGAGTAATGAATATGAAACAACTTTTGATCACCAGTCCTTGTCAGCTATTTCCGTTTTATTCTTGGACAAATTCTTCACAGAGAAAATGTTATTATTTTACTAAATCAAGAAAAAGTGCATAATATCATTTTTATCAAACTTGATCCAAACAGATCGATGTAATAAAGGCAAGTTATGAGGTGCTCTGTTTTTCCTGCCAGTGTGACTGGTCTTCTTAAATTATGAGTGAAAGGAAATCTAATAAAACTGGCAAAAGCATTTTATGCTCACAGTGAAGTCCATGACTGGTTTATGCTTTGATGAAAGTAGCCCATCTTGTTTCAAGACGTGGCCTATTTCAGGGTTACAGGATATTTCAGGGATTTCTTTGCCAAAGTTATTTAATACAATACTAATAATAATAATAATAATAATACCCTAAAATAGGGTATAATTCCTTGATATGCTTTTTTTTATTCTCAAAAATGGGCAGCTGCTGACTTGCATTTTATGAATCACCAAGGACCATGATTTCAGAAGTCTTATTTACTGTACTAAAGAAAAATTTTAAATAATCATTTTAAACCCAGTTTTTAACCTTGGGTAAAGGTACGGTTCACACAAAACACTGAATATTGTTTAAACAGTTGTTTCAGCATCTGTGAGGGAAAAATGTCAAATCTTGATGGAAAACATGTGAATTGGAGAGGCTATTTCATTCTGACCTTTATAGTCCAAAAAATCCATTGAGGATAAACTTGACTGTACAGGTGGCATTAGATAATATGAGGATGCCAGAGCCTTTATGTAAACAGGTCGTGTGCTGCGTTTGTCCAATCAATGACACTGACACAGCATATGCAAATAAGAATAATAACCCTGGGGGTTAGGAACATACAGTGTGAAACGTCAGCTTATGAATACCAGGGATAAATTGTTAAAAATTTGCAAATTAAGAGCAATGTGAAAAAACAGTAAAAAAAAAACAAAAAAAAAACAGTAAAGTAACCCAGGATTCCATTTAGCCAAGGTCTAGAATGATCTAGGGTTAACTATTTCAAGTGTGAAAAGCCTTTGTATTTATATGCAGATCAGATCTGCAAAATAATATACTAAGTGAAAAATCCTTAAACTGTATACTCCATAAATCAGACTCAAGCATTAATTTTTCTAAGCGTATCATGTGCATCTTATTCTGTTTTCCCCTCCTGTTTTCACAATGGCCATCCCAGGCTCTGGCAATACATGACACATTATGCTGTGACTGATTGTATTTCATGATCCTTTGAATGCATCCACCCACATTGTCTTCAGACCAGCAATTATTTATAATTGCGATCCCTCTTCAATCAGATTGTATTATTGCATGCACTTTGATTTCTTATTTAAATCATCAATATCATGCATATGCCTGATGCGACCTGGCGTTTTTTACCAAGCATGAATAACTGAATATCAAAGACATTCAAGGAGCAAATGACAATGTTCTCTTTGCCACAGCAATGTATCAAGAGTTAAAGATATAATCAAAAGTTAAAGATATAATCTACTTTAACACTTGAAGTCTTCCAGATCCACATATAAGTATATTCACTGACATTTACAGTGATTATTCCTGTACTAGAAAGTCCATGACATTAGATCACACATTAGAGTTTTTGCAATTTTTACAAAATACAGAGCTAAAATGTAGCGTGGATTGAAGTTAAAAGTAATAGCAAATTCATGATCATATATATTTTTGATTATTATCATAATCAGTATTATTTATTAATAGCAAATCACATCAAAGTCTTACCAGGTTTGTGTTTTTAAACAGTTTTACATTACTTGAAAAAATAACAACACGGTAATACACTACATTAACAGCAATATTTTTGTGTGTGACTTTTTTGTGTAAATAGCCAACTGAACTTTTTATCTGTATTGTTTTACCCTGATCATATACATGCCTCACTTTAGAAACTCAACGAGAACAATGGGCTCAAGGGAGTCTTGCTGGGAGGTTGCTGCTGGACAGTGTTGCTTAAGAAAAAAATGAGTCATCTACACGTACTTGATCTCATACTTCAATTCTCATCTTATTTTCTCGGTTCCTCTGAGAAAAAGCCCCTGCTCCATCTATTGTTTTGTGAAAGGTAACAGAACAATCTATCCAAGGCTTGCAGGACTGGTTGGAGAGATAATTTGTGGTTCGAGAGCACTGTCAATCACAGGACCAGGAAAACTGTCAGCACGCTGTGGAGTTGATTCTCTTATCAAAGGAGGCAACTGTATGAACGTCACTTTGGTTTGTTTCCTGGCAATGTAATCTTATGGCTGACACCTGAACGTAAAAACACTTCAATTATTCATTCCGATAACATGACATTCATTTAGATCGGCTGTTTTGAAAGAGGGCTTTACACATGTAAATGATACATGTGCAATTAATTAATGTAATTGCTAACTGACCGATTAACTGACTGTTATACGACACAAGATTACACAGTATAATACTACTGACTGGAATCAGGAAGAGACTATCTTCAGTGGATTTCTATTCACTAGAAATCAGCTTAGTCTTAGAATTTGTTTTCAGGGGTCTAAATGGCTCCTTGTTACATTCCTGATCTCTTAAACTTAAAAGCCTCTAAGGTCTAAAAAATAGCCACGTCCCCTTAGGGTGATCATCGTTTCTCAATACCAACTCCATGATTTTAGAACAATCTTTCACATCCACATCCCACGTTTGATGTTTATAATCTCTTTTTAAGACATTTTTCTTCTTCTATAGCTATACAATAACTTTGTGTGAGCAACAGAATGAAATTTACGTCATTATTTACTGGTAATCTTCACCTGGACCTCCACTTCATTCATCAAATTGTAGTCTGTTTATTTAGAATACTTCAAATATAGTGCACAATTCACATTTTTCAGATGATTATACCTAATTTGAATGGAGATGGCACATTTCAAATACATCACTGACTTTTAATGTAGCTGTTTGGGACAGATTTTTCATTTGACATTTCTGTAATTACACCGCCAAGGTGGTTTCACAGATTCTATTCATACGTGTCGCCCTAGAAAACAAACAGAAACACACATACACAACCTGTCCAAATGTCTTCTCCTGAGGGACCTCAGAGTAAACCAGATTTTACAGCCCGCAATGGCCCAAACAAATAGGGTGAGACACAAAAGCAATTTTTCCTCTTGTAACCAAGTGATGGAGTTCTGTTTTCGTTAAGACCCAGATTCATGCAATCTAACTCTGCCTCCACATTGAGAATACTATAATATTGATGATGCATAGTCATCTGAGTAGTGGGATTACATTATTGCCTATTATGTTAATGTGAAGCATCAGATATTGTGTGAAGAAAAGAAAAATAACATTAATTGTAAATCAGATGATTAAACTTTTGTGAAGAAACTTTTTGTCCATATTACAGCATGCAACCGCAAACTTTCAAGCTCCAAATGGACATAACGGTAGAGTGAAATTAATCCAAATTACTCAACTGGTATATTCTAAATCTTCTGAAGTGAAACAATTACTTTGTATGATGAACACACGTAAATTTGTGCATTTATTTGCTATCAAATCAAAACATTTTTCAAGGCACGCACACATACTACATCATTTATGGTAACACAAATCTCAAACATTAAATAATTTTAAAAAAGTTTTTGCATATCACATGATCAAACATGACTAAAATCAAATAATATGCATTCTTACTGCTTTCGATTGCACTTGAGAAACTTGTACCTCTAATTCTGGCTCTCTTTCCAAGAAAAAAAGAAAGAAAGTATGCTTTAGTATAGCTTTTAAAAAGAGTACTTACAGTATTATGGAATATAAGTGCAATACAACTGTATACTTGAAAAAAGATATTTAAGTGTAAACTGAATGTAATATTTTCAGGCATTTAATTGGAAATAATTTGCAATTAAAATAATATGTATTAAATGTGTGTATGTGAAAATGTATTATAGTTTGAATTCATATTAAATGCAATTAGTTAAACTTCAACATGCTTCAGTAAGACTTAAGTACATCTTTATATGTAATTTAATAATTACATTTATTGTCTTTGGTTAATATGGTTAAAGTGTACTGCCGAATGTACTGACAAGCATATTTGATCGACTATATTTTAATTTCATATCTTCTGAAACTTGTATGTACTGTATTTAAACATATTTGTAATTACACATTTTAATGCAGTTTAGTACATTTAAATTACTATGCTCAAAAAGGAACAGTTAAATCACACATTGGATCTCAATGAATGGAATATTCAAGTTGAAAATGGATCGTGTAATTTCTTAAGAACAAAATTATTTGACAATAGTCAGCGGAAACCAAAAGGATCAACCCATTGAGGGCTGAATTCAAAATCACTTCGGAAATCAAAGTAAAAAGTTGAAATTACAGGCTGATCCAATTTGCGTGCATTTCATTAAAGCAACTCATAATGTAAGGGAGCATTATGTATGGCCCTCACATGCTTGTATGCACGCGGCATCTGGGATGTTGTGTTTCAGAGGATCTCCTGCCAGGCCTGGATCAGGGTATCTATGAGCTCCTGGTCAGTCTGTTCGCAGCTTCGAATGCTCTGATATATAATGCCCCAGAGGTTCTCAATTGGATTCATGTCTGGGGAACATGAGGATCAGTCAATGGCATCAATGCCTTCATCAGCCAGAAGACTGTTGGCTAGCACATGGAGGTCTGAGAGACCCTCCAAGATAATCCTTCCCAGACCATCAGAGACCTACTGCCAAACTGGTCATGCTGGATGATGTTGCGGGCAGCATGATGTTCCCCACAGCATCTTCAGACTCTTTCACATCTAACACATGTGAACCTGCTCTCATCCGTGAAGAGAATGGGGCGCCAGTGCTGAACCTGCCAATTCTCGTGTTCTCTAGCAAATGCCAATCGAGCTGCACGGTGCTGGGCTGTGAGCACTGGTCCCACTACAGGACGTCAGGCCCTCATGCCACCCTCATGGAGTCTGTTTCTGACAGTTTGGTCAGTAACATGCACACCAGTAGCCAGCTGGAGGTCATTTTGGAGGGCTCTGGCTGTTCTCCTCCTGTTCTTCTGTGCACAAAGAAGCAGATAGCAGTCACACATTCAACTTGGAAACATAACAAAACAAAAGATTTATATTTTGAACAAATGCTGTATCTTCTTCTGTGTTTAACAGAAGAAATAAAGCCATTGGGCTCAATGTGAGGGTGAGTAAATGATGACAGAATTTCAATTTCTGGGTGAACTATTCCTTTAAGAAAAGGGATGACAAAATGCAGACAAAATTGATTTACGGATTTAATAATGAAGTATTTACACTTGATGAACTCTAATCTTAAAAGTGGCCTTGCTGGTACCCATAATATTCTGAACACTATATGTCTTAGATCATAAAAAAGTAATCGCATATTTCTCCTCAACATGGTCATGCAGTTGTTCGTGTCCATGGCACAAATGGTGTGGGATGAGTTCATACCCACATTTTGGATTTGACTTTAAATCTGACCCTGACTTTAAGCATGAGACCAATGCTTGCTTTTGCAAATGCGCTAATAATTAAAGTGGTCATGCACAAACTGACTGCTACATGTCAGACAACATTATCTATCACAAGCTCTTGTCCTTTTTGCCCCAGCAGTGTGGCCTTGTGTTTGCTAACTACTTGAGTAAATCACAGCCATAAAGTACGACAAGAGCCATCAACCTTTACTCAGCACACACCCTCTGCTAAAAATGATCTGTGATACGCACACAGGTATATGGAGAAACGCCTCTTTGTCATCATAACTGAGCTAAGTCAGCACAGCAGATATCCATAAAGAAAAAAAATTAACCTTGTGAAAAAGAAGTGTACTTAATTGTATTGAATGTACAAACGTAGTGTAGTTCAAATCTGTAGTTCAAAAAGATAATATATTAGTGAAATAAACGACTATGTTTCTTAGCACACTTAAGTTAAAAAAGTACTTCAAAGTACATTTAAATAATTTATTTTGATTATTTTGATGTGTTGACTAACAGGCTAAAGCACACGTAAAGTACTTGTTATGTGTTATTGGATATTACAGTTAATGCATTTTTATTTGTACTAAATTGCAACTTAATCATTGCAAATGTGCAATTACAAATATATTTAAATATGACATACAAGTTTCGATAGAAATGGAATTATATATTTTGGATACCATAAATGCTTGTTGCTACATTCGACAATATGCACTGTAACTGTAACTGAACTTTAAATTATAATAATTTGTCCTGTTATTATTTGCAATAAACTGCACATGAAAAATAATCTGTGTCCTCCTGGCATTCCGTGACAGAAACGCCTCTTTGTCATCATAACTGAGCTAAGTCAGCACAGCAGATATCCATAAAGAAAAAAAATTAACCTTGTGAAAAAGAAGTGTACTTAATTGTATTGAATGTACAAACGTAGTGTAGTTCAAATCTGTAGTTCAAAAAGATAATATATTAGTGAAATAAACGACTATGTTTCTTAGCACACTTAAGTTAAAAAAGTACTTCAAAGTACATTTAAATAATTTATTTTGATGTGTTGACTAACAGGCTAAAGCACACGTAAAGTACTTGTTATGTGTTATTGGATATTACAGTTAATGCATTTTTATTTGTACTAAATTGCAACTTAATCATTGCAAATGTGCAATTACAAATATATTTAAATATGACATACAAGTTTCGATAGAAATGGAATTATATATTTTGGATACCATAAATGCTTGTTGCTACATTCGACAATATGCACTGTAACTGTAACTGAACTTTAAATTATAATAAAGTAGGTCAAAAAAGCAATCTAAGTTCAACTAACTGCATTTAATATACATTTAACTTCTAATACATTTTCAGTTAACTGCAGTTAACTTTCCACAAACATTGCATTCATTTCATGCGTAAGTATATCGTTTTAATATATATTATCTCTTTTTTTGTAATGCTTCTTCACAAGAGAACGCAGACATCGTCTATGAGAACAACTGAGATCTATTAAATATTTGAAATATATGTGATGATTTTAGCCCTGTTCTAAAACCTAGTTAGCTACCTTACTACCTGCTGCCTACCTTCTAAGACAGCTACTAAGACAGCATTCTAACCCAAACGGAAACTCTGAAGAATTTATGTTCTATTGCTTGTAGTAGATTGTAGAATTTTATGTCATCATGTCACTAATGAGCTTTTGTCCACCATCTTGGATTTTTTTTTTTTTATCTTGGATGGCCTGAGGATGATTACACTTTCAGCAATTTTTTTGTTTTTTGGGTGAACTGTTACTTTAATAAAGATCTTCTTCCATCAGATCAATTAAAACTTGTCACACAATTTCTGAAACCTGACGCTCAAACACCAGAACAACACACCAAATCATCAAAACCATACACTAATTATTGGCCTTTGACTCAGTTTTCAATTTCATATCTTGCAATTCAATTTTCAACTGCATAATTTGCAAAACACAACACACAATTCTCTATGTAGCACACAAAAATCCAACAGGAATTAATATTACGGCAAAGGTGTTTGCAAATGTTTACTTTTGAGATGTGTTTGTGATATTTTGAATGCAGTGCTTCATTTAGCAAGAGGTGCGAGGCATTTTGCATTTTGTGTGTGCAATTCTTGGATTTGTGTGTAAAGTTTTGGAAAAAAAGGAGGCAAAGTTTTGAAAATGTAAACAGTTGAAAAAAACTGTAAAACTGCTGTGACAGTTGCTATAAAGCCATTGCACAAATTGAAAGGTTTGTTCTGACTAAATCTACATCAACTTCTGTTTCTGTTTCTTCTTGAGGGTTTAAAAGTGTCCACAACTGTTTTAGAGCCATAGTATTTCATTTCTTAACAACAATTTTCATTTGTTGCAAGGAAAGCAGTGGTCATTTTCCCACAGTGATTTGTATTACATTCAAAACTTCTTTGTTTGCTGTTGCCAAGGTACATCAGTTTCTCAGTCGATGTAACCCATGTTTAATGTTTCCTTGTGAATTCAGCTCTTGAGAAGGGGAGAAAATGACATTTCATTTATGCATTCATGCCATCTTTTATCAGAATCTCAGAAAGCCATGAAGACTGTCACCTTTCATTTGCTCGGGCACAGGGGCGAAGTCGACTTTTAGAGAAGTAGAGCTGAAACAAGTCAACATAAGGAAAAACCTTTAGGGCCAACAGCATTCAAGAATATCTGCCCATACAACAATCCTCTCATTTGGAGAGCAGCTCAGAATGCATCAGGAGGGCAAGTCAGTTCATCTCAGCACCAATTCCAGCCTAGACTGTGCCTGCCATGATTCATTTGGCCACGTTTAATCAAAGTGTTTCTTTCTATATCTGTTGGAGGAGTCCCGAGTTTCTTATGTAATATAGCCTAGTCTAAATTTGTTGTGCATCTCTGTGCCTCAATTCTTCATGCCACAGCTATGCGATTCAGAAATGGCTTGCTAATGCTGGTTTGTGTTTGTGTATAAAAAATGTAAAAAATAAATCAAATAAAACTACAGTTCACCTAGAAATTAAAATTGTGTCGTCATTTAACTCTTGCTCTCATCTTGTTGAATTTTTTTGTATGACTTTCTTTCTTAGGCGGACTGCAAATTGAGTTATTTAGGAGAATGTTCATGCTGCTCTTTTCAATACAACGAATGTGGATAGGGTCCAATCATATAGGCACTATTCACCTTCCCGATTTGAAAAACTGACTTACTTTACAAATTACCATTTATATCAATATTTACACTGCACAATGACTATGTTTTGATTAATTCACTGCACATAATTGTGTTGCATATAATAGGGCATTATGTTGCCTCATTGAATCAAGCAATGCAATTTTAAAAGTAACTCTCAAGCAGACACTGCAATTAGCTACTTCACAGCATGTAAGAAATTACTACATCACGAAACCATCTTTGATGTTTTAAATGCTTGAAGGTTAGTGGCACATCAGACCCCCAGTGTATTTTACATAAAACATTCATTATATATGCATAGAATTACAGTTATGTATGGCTTTGAATAGTCCAACTGCAACACAAGATCAGAAACCCCACTGTGGCCATTCACAATTAGATTTTTTGAACTTTTATAAGTGCCTTGGCATATTCATGAGGCATACTTTTCAAATCATGTCATGTCAATCAAATGCTCTGAAGCTCACGAGAATAAAGTTTAGAGTTGAAATGACGGTCAATATAAGATCGGGAATATAGGCCTATACCCTACTTGTGTGTGTATGTATATATATATATATATATATATATATTTTTTTTTACATCTCTATATATCCCTAAGGCAATCAATAGAGAAATATACCATACATTATAACACATATAACACATTTCCTCAGAGCTTGTTATTGCAACTTAAAAACTCACTGATACTTCAATTGATTATTGATATTAAGTTATTTCCTGATGGTTGACTATTGATAATGTCTTAATAATTTAAAAAACAGAAGACATAAAATACACAGCAAACACTCTCAGGAAAAAAAGGGCACTGAGGCAATGGCTTTATTTATTTATTCATTTATTTATTCATACATTCTTTTTTATTTTTTTGTGCCTGCTGAAATGGAACCATTGGATCCATGGATCCATTTTGGCATTAGCATTACCATAGAGACAAAAATATCTCTGTGTGAGAACGTGAACTAACCTGATTAGAATCTACTGTCTGTCATCTTGTAATTGCAGTCATTTGAAAATTACATGAATGCAGCACAAATGCTCGGGCTGTCGTAGTACACGCTAAAAAAATGCTGGGTTAAATCCAACCCAGTGCTGGGTAAAATATGGACAAACCCAGCGATTGGGTTGTTTTGAAAACAA
>NW_015505218.1:1694703-1701952 GCF_001515645.1 Sinocyclocheilus grahami | reverse complement strand
TATATATATATATATATATATATTTTTTTTTACATCTCTATATATCCCTAAGGCAATCAATAGAGAAATATACCATACATTATAACACATATAACACATTTCCTCAGAGCTTGTTATTGCAACTTAAAAACTCACTGATACTTCAATTGATTATTGATATTAAGTTATTTCCTGATGGTTGACTATTGATAATGTCTTAATAATTTAAAAAACAGAAGACATAAAATACACAGCAAACACTCTCAGGAAAAAAAGGGCACTGAGGCAATGGCTTTATTTATTTATTCATTTATTTATTCATACATTCTTTTTTATTTTTTTGTGCCTGCTGAAATGGAACCATTGGATCCATGGATCCATTTTGGCATTAGCATTACCATAGAGACAAAAATATCTCTGTGTGAGAACGTGAACTAACCTGATTAGAATCTACTGTCTGTCATCTTGTAATTGCAGTCATTTGAAAATTACATGAATGCAGCACAAATGCTCGGGCTGTCGTAGTACACGCTAAAAAAATGCTGGGTTAAATCCAACCCAGTGCTGGGTAAAATATGGACAAACCCAGCGATTGGGTTGTTTTGAAAACAACCCAATCGCTGGGTTTGTCCATATTTCACACAGCACTGGGTTGTAATTAACCCAGCATTTTTTAGAGTGCAGTAGTTCTGAAATTTGTGACAAAGTATAGGTGCTTAACGTCACTGAGCTTTATGAATTCTGTAGTGATGGACAAAATAAATGATTCAAGACTTATAAATACCCAGGCTTTCATCACACACATGCTTTATACAGTATCTGATCCTGTTCGCTTGGCAAAAGGCAAAGTGATTCAGTGTTGCTGTCTTGTAGCATTCATCCTGAGAGGCCGTGCTCCCGTACGTTTCTGTTGACAGCTAACACGTCTGTCTCTTCCACCGTAAACACTCACCCCTTCTCCAGTCCTACCTTCCCCTCACCTTTGTCATTTCCAGACAAGTCCCAGTAGATTTATTCAGCCCTGTTTGACCCTTGTGCAGTTCAGGCATAAGCATCTTCCATCAGTGTGATCTAGCCGTGTTGCATAATATTGACCAAGTTGTTCAAGCCTGGAATACTGCATTTGCTTCCTAGTCACTCCATATATGAAATCAATCTGTGGGTATTGAACAGATGGGAATGGGAATTGATGACTGAGGAAAGAAGGAACGGTGATGGGACTGAATACAGAGTAAGAAGGTAATTGTGTTTACACCTTCTTCTTTGGTCAGTAGAAAGCTCTTGAGAATTCAACTGCACAGCTAGGGCAAAAGTCCTACATATTTTCATGAAAAATGTCAATATGAGCAAAAGTTCTATATTTCTAATCAAAACAGTCAATAGGACACCATTTTGACTAGGGGGATGCATATCATTGGTCAGTTTGAGGTTGTTTACCATGTAAAGTTTTAATTGTTCATGGAGTGTTATTGGAGAATGATGTCCAGAAGTGTTTGTCTCAATGGAGACTATGGTCAGAGCATCAGACCTTCTTCTAACCACACATGGATGGCAACATGTCTAAAGCCCTATTGACAACTGTTGAATATTATGTTGGTTGACTTGCAGCAATTAACTGGCTACTGTTTATAAAAGTGCTATTAAACTTCCTCTATTTTCTCACCTCTCAAGCAAGCTGTTAGCAACATATAGCTAGATATTTTTATGGAAGCCTGCTTCCATAAAACAATAAAAAGTGAGTGACCTTCTTGCTACTTCATGTCTCACAACTGCTACTTTTCTCGGAAATGTGAATTTATATCCTGCAGTTATGACTTGACATCTCCTATGTCAGTATCTCACAATATGATTTTATATATTAAATTAAGTTTAGGTCACTCATTTTATTTTAAGGCCAAGGAGGCCATTCATGAACTCACAACCTGTCCTGTCATGGCCAAGGAGGCCGTCCAAGAACTCTCTGCCTGTCCAGTTACGGCCATGGAGGCCGTTCATTAACTCTCAGTCTGCTCTTTTGTGGCTATAGAGGCTGCTCAAGAATTCTCTGCCTGTTCTATCACGGTCAAGTGGTCTGTCCATGTCTTTGCTCCGCCATGGATTTCTGCTCTGCCGGCTCCGACATGGCTCCCTGCTCCTTTGGATCTGATCCATGGCCCAGGTCCTCCATTGACCCACAGTCTGCCTTTGCTCCACGGTCCAGGTCCTCCAGTGCTTCACGGTCCAGGCCCATGTCTGCTCCACAGTCTAGACCTACCCTTGCTCCAGGGTCCAGTTCCACCACTGCTCCATGACCCATGGTCTTGCCCATTGTTCCACGGTCCATGTCATTATCCAGATCCTGTTCCCCTTCACGGGCCTGGCCCACCATCCCTCCCCCTGTTCCGCCTTCGCTCTACCACCCTCCTGGACTTGTTAGGTTTGGGTTTTGTTTGGGCATCTGGAGCTGCCTTTAGAGGGGGGGATATGTAAAGTGGGGTTTGGGTTTGGTTTGTGTTTCTTGTTCATTGCTTTCATGTCTTTTATTTTTGGAGTTTAGTCATGGTTCCTGTCTAGTCATGTGGTTCCTTTTGCCCTCTTGTATTCCTGCTATTAGGCTTTGTAAGGTCCGCGCACCTGGTCCAAGGAAGGTATCCAGTGGCGGATGAAGGTCTCTTGCGTGTTCGGTCTTTTCAGCGCGCAGAGTTATTCAATTTAGGTTTAACTCAATCTGACTCCATTTTAGTATCTGAATTCTAATTTAGGTTGAAAGGCACATTGGTTGTTTGTCGGTCTCTGATTATTCTTACATTCGATTATTCTAATTAACTCTTTACTTTGTATTTTTTCAAATGCCCAAATAAGGAGATGAGTACTGAACTGTGAGGAGGGTTCAGGATTCTTCGCCAGGAAGTCTATTCCTAATATGTACATGTTTTTCTGTATATGTGGCCATTTTATACAAAACACATGTTCTTGTCCAAAACATCCTGTATGTGTATGTCACCCTATCCTCATTGGTTAAGAGGGTGAAACTCCCCTCGACATGCCTATATAAGATCTGTATTTCTATGAATAAATTGAAGTATTGAGAATAGATATGAATGTGTGTTTTCTTACTTCCCGGCCGTATTTACACTTTAAGGAGACTGAGAAGATTTCACGGTGGCAAAAAGAGATATCGAGGGACCAAATTGTTATTTATTAACAACTAGCCTGCCACCGGCTGGCGAGAGTAGCCGCTTGAAAAAAGCGGAGACTCAAGTCGGACACTTTCTGCTCCCGGTAGTAACACTCTTGCAGTGTTTGCATACTCCTGAAGTAAAGACAGATGAAGTAAATTAAATGCAATATTTATCAAATACACAGAAACATTTTTATGAGCAACAGAAACACTTATATACTGCTTAATACAGCACCGTCTGTTTTAAGAATAAAGTTCAGCATAAACATAGGCTACTAAATACCAATAAAGTGGGGGTATATATGCTTTTGTCAGTGTTTTTAATAAACAATTACTCAAGATAACAGTACGACTACACTAAAAAAAGCTTTTACTGTTATAAAAACACAGATTTGTGAGCATTATTGGAATTGAATTGTTAGAATAAACACGCAACACACGTCGTGCTTGTCATCACAGAATCTAACCAATGAGAATAAAGTGTGACGTCATCAAGGCTTTGTCATCAAGGCTTTAGCATCAAGGCTGACCAAGGCGGCTGGTCTCGTTGTGCTCTTGCAGTACTTTGATGGCACATGTGATCGTAAGGCGGCTGCAACGCCGATCAAAGTCGGATGAATGTTCTAAACCGAAAACATTGCATTTGTCAGGTGGCAGCGGATCTTTGCAGCGCCACATGAAGTCAAATATACCTACTGGTTCCTTTGTTCATTGTGTAATGTTCTGATTGGTTGGTTAAGTCAAGTGTCTTGTTCCTCATTGGTTGGATTGTGTCATGTGACCCTGATTGTTTGGTATATATAGCCCTCATGTAGCCTTTGTCTCTTGTAGTGTATTGATGTTGTAACCTGCTGTCGGTGAGTCAAGTCTGGTCATGCCAAGTCAAGTCTCTGTTTGGATTATGTTGTATTTTGGATTACTTTTGGAATAAATCTGCACTTGAGTTCTTAAAGGCACAATATGTAAGATTTTTTAATTAAAATATCCAAAAACCACTAGAACAGTGTTATATATTTTGCTGAATTGTGTACTTGCATTATCCCAAATGTTTAGAAGAATGTTTAAATCCAGAGAAATAAGCAATTTTAACTAGTGACACGGGCCGTGTCCATAGTGTCATTGTGTCGCCTGCCAATGACGTCATAGACTCTCGATTTCCTCGAAACATGGAAACACCAAAGACGCTTTAATATGTAATGCGTTTTATTAGAAAAGTAACGACCGCACAGAGTAGCATTATAACAGAACTTTAAAAAATCTCTAGTATGATAAAACAGCGCTGCTTTACCCCACATACTCACGACCGGAAGGAGCGGAAGTGGTCGACTGTGGCATAATAAAAGCTCCGCTGCTTTCGAGCCGTGTCACGCTCATTCAGTGGCCTCGTTTTGCTTCGAAGGCTTTCAGCCTCAACCTGCTTCTTACTACGATGTTAATAAATCATTAGCTCATCCATGAACATGAGTCCCATCAGATTGCTTCAGCTGTGGGGATGAAGATGACAACTCCCATGATTCCACACTCAGTCACAGCGTCATCAAACTACGTCTTTGTTTCTTTTGAATTCGCGGCCTCTAGCGGTGAAAACGTACATATTGTGCCTTTAAACTCGCCTTCAGTAGACTGCTCGTTACAGTGCACTAGTATTCCATTCCAAATATACAAATATAAAAAAGGTATAGAAACAATTTTCACTTGCAAAACAATTACAAAGTAACAGCAAGTAACACTTTGAACACTTTGAATTGAACTGAACAACATTTTGAAGTAGAAAGTCTGAAATAGTATTGTCTTACAAAATATAATCCAGTAATATTTAATAATTAATCTTTTTCAGTAATCCATTTTTACAATGTACTTGCATACTGCCATTTTTTTTTTTCTGTGCACTGACCTAGATGATTCTACCTTTGCCAAAACATGCATCTACAACTGAACACACTTCAAATGAAATGCCACAATGCAATGTGTCATATAAACCAGAAGTGATATCAGCCACAAATTGTACCACCTTTTCTTAACACATTACTTGATTGCTAAATGTTGAGATGCTGGATTAATTATATAAATATACTGTTTGAAACTGTATGGCTGCATAATTCAAATTGTTTCACATAATATATTTATATAGGAGTGTGATTCAATATACAGTGTTGAACTGTATATAGTGTTCCATTTAAACTTTGCCAACAGATAGATAGACTGTGTGTACTCTGAACTTGAACTGAGTCAGCAGCAGTGTTCTAAAATCAAATTTGTAATCGGACGACAATGTCGGAATTTATGCCAAAAATTTTTACTGTGGATGTCCATAATGTATTCCAGTGTGCATAGAGTTTAAAAGCAGAGGACAAATTAAATTGCAATGAATGGGTCTCAAATATGTTTTTCATCTGCTGCCGTGGAGTGGTCAATATAACATACTGAAGACTTCATGATTCTCTTTTGATGCTGATCTCTTTTACTCTATGATTCCTTTTCTCTTCCTCAAGGAAACATGAAACGCATGAAGAGAGGCAGCGTGTAGCCATCTCCAGGGACTCGCTGTGGGGAAGAACCAGTAGAGCAGAACTGTCCTGTAGCATCAACCACAGACGACTCCAAACCATCCTCCATCTGGGGTCAGTAGGATCTTCCCCCCTCACATACAAACATCAAGGCCACTGCCGCTTCCTGCACTGACTCGCCTCAGCTGGAGTGATTCACTCTCTCACTCTGTCGACCTCACCAGCATATGGGCGACGAGAGACATGACAGGCTGTGTTAAGATTAGCCCACCAATGAACGAGATAATGCTTGACCCAAGAGCTCATGAGAGTGCATGTGAAAGACTGAGATGATGTAATAAACGGGATGATGAACAGGCTTCGCATTTCCCAGCAGCCATTGTGGGGAGTAAACGTCTGCCGGTAGTGGGATGACGTTACAGTACATGTTAATGCAGACAAAAACAGTGAGGCTGAACATTGAGGAATAAATTTGCCAAACACTCTGAAACCTCTGACCGCTTTGTCGCATGGTTACATGCATCATGTCACCTAAAAAACAACAACCTTTCAATCACTTTGTCATAGATAACATCCGCATACACACACTCCATGTTTAATTTTATCAATGCTACTCAACAATCCTGCCTAACTTATTGGAGAGGAAAGAAATAGCATCTTTATCTGACAATTTATGAGTCATTTAACATTTTAAGGGATAGTTCACTCAAAAATGAAAATTCTGTCATTAATTACTCACCCAAAGAAAACAATAAAAAAAAACTTTATTCAACAATTTCTTCTCTTCCGTGTCAGTCTTTATGGAGCCAGAATGATCTCAATAATAATTCACGCAAAAGGCACGATGCACACATGCGTAACCCAATTCACATGCATAAGAAATATTTCACGTGCACAAAAAATATATATATATTCACAAAAAACAATTCACATGCACAAAATAAGAATATATATTCATAAAATACGTTTCACAAATGCAAAACACAATTTACAGATGTACACTGCATCCTGTTATATATATATATATATTTATATATATTCACAAAAACCAATTCACATGCACAAAATAAGAATATATATTCATAAAATACGTTTCACAAATGCAAAACACAATTTACAGATGTACACTGCATCCTGTTGCACAAATGGTAAGTACAAACATCCCGTTGTTCATACACTGAGTTCTCGTGAGGTCTATTCATCATTATAACGCTATGGTTATGAGGGCAGGGTCAGCGCTAAGTGGGAGCTAGCTGGACATTGGCCACCCAGTGTTAGTGAACAAAAACAGGGCAATGACTATAATCCCTTTCTTCATTTTGGCCAGATGTTGTGGCTAACACAAGACAGCTGCATTTTTGGGAACACTATCTGTATTCATAGCAGCCTCTGGCTTACATTATTCACCTTTACTTGGCTAGTTAATTGAAATAAAATGATCAACTGCACTTACCTCTGCTAAATCATAACTTGAACGGTGGTCTCGCGCTGATGACGTCAGCATCCAGGTAGGCACGCCCAGGGCACGCGATTCATACGCCCACAGTGGGTTATGATTGGTCGACAGACAGGGTCAAATCTGATTGGCTAAAGAGTACGAGTG
>NW_015505218.1:1682194-1693906 GCF_001515645.1 Sinocyclocheilus grahami | reverse complement strand
GCTATGGTTATGAGGGCAGGGTCAGCGCTAAGTGGGAGCTAGCTGGACATTGGCCACCCAGTGTTAGTGAACAAAAACAGGGCAATGACTATAATCCCTTTCTTCATTTTGGCCAGATGTTGTGGCTAACACAAGACAGCTGCATTTTTGGGAACACTATCTGTATTCATAGCAGCCTCTGGCTTACATTATTCACCTTTACTTGGCTAGTTAATTGAAATAAAATGATCAACTGCACTTACCTCTGCTAAATCATAACTTGAACGGTGGTCTCGCGCTGATGACGTCAGCATCCAGGTAGGCACGCCCAGGGCACGCGATTCATACGCCCACAGTGGGTTATGATTGGTCGACAGACAGGGTCAAATCTGATTGGCTAAAGAGTACGAGTGTCCTGCGTGGGAGGAGTTCGCTGCCAGAAAGGTCTCAATTCACACACAAATCCAAGGCGATTCACATTCACAGCCCATGATAAGCTCGTGAATTTTTAACATTCAAAAATTTGGTTCACACAGTTGTACATCTGTGAATTGTGTTTTGCATTTGTGAAACATATTTTATGAATATATACTCTTATTTTGTGCATGTGAATTGGTTTTTGTGAATATATATATTTTTTTCGTGCACGTGAATTATTTCTCATGCATAAAACGCCGGATCTGTCTGGACGAAACGCCAAAACGATACAAAATTTTTACGTATGCAGCTAAACGCGTCTCCATGTGGACGGTGCCTAATTTAGGAACCAATTCTCACTATTAACTAGTTGCTTATTATTATGCATATTACCAGCATATTGGCTCTTTATTAGTACTTATAAAGTACATATTAATGCATTATTCTGCATGACCATATTTTAGATCCCTTAATCCTAGCTCAACTTACTACTACAACCTTACTAACTATTAACAAGCAGCAAAATAGAAGTTTGAGGCAAAATCCATAGTTATTAGTTAGTTAATAGTGAGAATTGGCGCCCAAGCTAAAGTGTGACCATTTGAGAACAAGTTTTTTTTAAGTTTCGTTACAAGCCGTTCATATTAATACATAAAGTTCTAACGTATAGCCACTTTGGGAGAATGTATTTTGAATTAAAAAAATCTTACAAACTTCACCTTTAAATGGAATAGGTTGGATGGTTGATATGAGCAAGGACTGAGAGTGTGATACTGTAAAAGAAACACTTCACAGGTAGTCTGTGTAATATCAGGACTTGTGGTTATGACAGGAATTATCACTGTGTTTATTGTACTGAATGAGACCTTTGGGCTATTAGAATTCTTACTGGTGAGATCTGAGAAATATCTTATCTTTAACTGCCTTATGAGATTTAATCATGCAGCTTTTAGGCTGTCATGTGAAAACTGCAGCTTGTCTTTCTTTCAACTTCCCCCTGTGCGGTTGCTCACAAAGGCACAGTTGAAGTGTTTGCCTAGCTTTATTATTGTCATCTTTACAGAAACTGCCATTTTGAAACATTTATAGATGCCATCCAGAATACAAGTAAAGGCCAAAGTGCAAAGCCTTTCTCTGTTTATTCTTTTTATAGTTTCCGACTGTTGTCCTATTCACAGACTCACAAACATCCTAATAAAATGCAGCTTGAAAACAATCTTTTAAAAAGACAGTGGGAAACTATTATTGTACTTTATTTATTTTTTTACTTGCAGGCGCTTAAAGCTCAGGGAGTACTTGACATGATGTACATTTTGCATTGTTAAAATCAGGAATTATGACTTTCAGATGTCCAAAATACTGCAAATAATCTTTTTGAGACAATTAATGCTGTTCATTATGTTTATGATTTAAAGGAAATCTGTTCTAGTTGATTCTATAGCTAACTAACAGGTTAGAAAAATAACTTTATTTCAGTTCTAGGCCATATTTGTCACATTTGATTGGCTTTGGTTAATAAATTCTACTGTACAAATCTACAAATTGTACTACAAAAACATTACAAAGTTTTTACTATTTTAAATGTTCTGTCAATCCAGTTTATAATTTATAAATAGAGCTGCAGTTCTTCATTCATATGAAAGTTTCTCCCCATTTGCCCACAGAACTATCAAAACCCGAGAAAGACAGGCAATCTCAGGAGTCTCATTAAAGGAGCTGTGAGAGGACACTTTTCAGACAGCTTTTTGTCTTGGATAATGAGCCAAATCTATTCATATTTAATATATACATTATATGCAAAGTCGACAAACACAAACAACATCACTTCTAATCACATATAAATTGATAAGCTGTGAGTGAGCAATACAGAGATACATACTGTAAGAACATGAAAACAGTATTCCAATAGCATCAAATTTGATTTTAGCAAACAAACACACTTTAAAGAGAGAAAATGAATATAGGATTAATGATTATTAGCTGGACTCCTAAGGATATTGATTGTCTTGTGTTAACACCAATTCTGAAAATCTGTGTTCACAAACCCAGTTTTAACATTAGTGTAACTTTGGCTTAGTCCATGAAGTTTGTCCCCCACAAAAAAAAAAAACAACAACATTACATAGTGATATGATTATGTAACATTTATGGATTGAATTGTCAGCAATCAATCGCTCAATCGCTCAATCAAGAAAATAAATAGCATAACTATATGGTGATTTATTGTTACAGTGATATAAAATTACACATATTGTGATACAGCTTTTTATCATATTGTCCACAAATAAAGTGTAAAGCCTGGAGCTAGAGTTTGAGCTTATCAAATATGAAGGACAGTGACAGCATAGCGATGCGTCAATTTGACCTGGTTTTATGGAGGGAAATTACTGCATACTTGGAAAATAACTAAATAAAATGTGATTTTGGAAAAGCTTTCTGGAAGGCTTTTGGTAATGGAAATGTGTGGTTCCTGCTGCAGACATTGGTGATAAGAAAAATCACAAAACTACTGTTCTTCCTGAACACTAGCATCATTTTGGCTGTCGTTATTATATAAAATGAACTTCCTGTTGCCCATCGGCTGCAAATTTCCATTATGTCAGCACTCATGACTCAGCCTGACTCAAATTGCCTCTTCGTCAAGAGGAACTGCCATTACTCTAACTCTCTCAGTTACACTCTTCTTCCTCCATTCCTAATCTAATGAAGGGCATTAATGGTGTCTTGGTGGTAAACAAATCAAGTGATTTTGAACTAATATTTAAAGTGAATGAAACATTCTCATTCACTCAAAATTCAAAGACTACAACATGAATAAATAGCCAGCTGTAAGGGAAGACATTTATTGGTTGGACCTACTGAACAAATCCATTCTTTACTGAATGAGGCTCCATTTTTGTTTGTGAATAAACTAGACAAACTGAGACCTGCTGACTGCTAATGACTGAACAGAGGGAACTGGAAGAATTATCCTTTTGCATCACTGTTAAAATGGCCATACAGTACATTTTGATAATAGTTAAGTCCAGAAATTTTGACGTTTATGGTGCGGAAAATCTTATTCTAAATGAAACTCTTATTCTCTTAGTAGATCTGTAAACATGCACATTTTAATAAAGTATAAAAAGTCTTATTTTGGTCTTGAATGACCATGTTTTTTTTGTGTGTGTGTTTTTTTTTAATCTGCTATGTGAATAATCAGCCTGGTCTCATGTTTATACGTAGGTATAAATACGTAACATTTACAAGCACAAAACGTACACTTTTGTACGTTTTTAGTCATGCTAAAACGTACAATTTAGACGTATTTCAACGTTTAAAACGTACAAATCGCTACGTATTTTTAGCTAAAAAACGTAAAAATATTTACGTATCTTTTATATCAAATCTTGATAATAGTTAAGTCCAGAAATGTTGACGTTTATGGTGCGGAAAATCTTATTCTAAATGAAACTCTTATTCTCTTAGTAGATCTGTAAACATGCACATTTTAATAAAGTATAAAAAGTCTTATTTTGGTCTTGAATGACCATGTTTTTTTTGTGTGTGTGTTTTTTTTTAATCTGCTATGTGAATAATTCAATGATTCATGTTGGCTGCATCCAAAATCACATACTTCCCTATATAGTACGCAAAAAACTGTATGTGATAGAGTAGTTTGTCTGACTTCACGGTATTTATAAAACAATAGGCAGATGACCTGCTATTATCCAGCAAGATGTTACCTCTGGAAGTGTGCATCCATTGGAAACCTTATCTCTTGAGACCACGATTTGTGAATGGCAGTGAAGCAACACAACTTGTATATCAGTACATCCTGATTCAAATTCATAGAATATAGAACATACTTTTTGAGTAACTACTCATGCAGAAGAAGTACCTACTCAGAGAGAATGCGATGTTAGACACATTCAAACTTGTTGCTGCCTAACCTATCAAAATATGAATTAATTTTTTGGGTGAATGGAATAAAAAGATGTGAGTCACTCAGACTTCACCATCACACTTGTCGCCACCTACTGGTATTAGGATGTAACATATCAAAAGCATCAGTGAAACAATTAGTAAATGAATCTGAATTAATATTTTTAGTTAATGGAATCAAAAGATTTGAGTCAGTGGGATGAATGAAAATCATCTCCTGACTTGTCACCATCTACCTGTGTGAGGATGTAAACTACCAAAACAATCAGAGAATGAATCTGCATGAATCTTGAAGAATGACCTTAAAAGAATGAAAATTACCATTACTAAAGTGCATGTACTCCAACTGACAAAATCAAAATTAGGTTTAGTAAAGCTGTAAATGTCATCGTCCCTCTAAATTAACTTGAGTACCTTAATGCAAACAGGTTACACATCCTGTAGTGGCAGCTGCAGCTGTTTTCTGAGAGCTGAATATGGGTTTGTTTACGGATGGTGATATGATGCATATGGCGTATCACAGTTTCCTGCCTCATTTCTGTCCTCTCCTTCCCTCTCTCTCTTGTTCTCATTATGGTAATACCCCTCATTAGTGTGACTTATGGGTACTGAGCAAGCTCTTTGCAATTACAGCAGTGTCTCTGAAATTAATTTGAGAGCTGGGGCCCATGACCCATTTCAGCGGACACTACCGGCCTCCCATTTCAATGAACTGGTTACATTGTTAATGGTCATCTGAGCTTCATTCTTTTCTGAGGGTCAATAAAGAAACAGATTATAAATAACATCTGTTCACAAGGCCTTTTTAATAGGATTTGTAACTATTTTTTTCTTTTTTCTAAATAAATTATGAGTGGTGCTTGTGCCAAAGTCGCTGCTACTTGCAGGCTAAGTGCTAACGTTTAAAAGTTTATGTATTTATTTAAGTTCATAACTCCAAATATGAGCAATAGTACATTTTACACATATATTTATTCAATAGTTTTCAGATTTTCTTCTCTACCATCAATGCCTGCTTTAAATATACACTTACTTAAATAGCTGAGGTGGTGCCAAGGATCTGCAGGAAAAATTAAATTAAACATTAAATTAAATTATTTTAGATCAAAGTTAACATGCTAACTTAATATACACTCTAAAAAATGTTGGGTTGTTTCAATCCAATGTTGGGTCAAAAATGGACTAACCCAACTGTTGGGTTAAAAAGTTAATTTAAAAATGTAACCAAAATTTAACCCAACAGTTGGGTTAGTCCATATTTGACCCAACATTGGGTTGAAACAACCCAGCATTTTTTAGAGTGTATCAGTGAAATATTAAATGAAATTAAATACTTTCTGAGTATTGTTAAATTGCCATTAGTGCAATGATGACACAAAATATAATTATTTAATTTAAAACAATTATTAATTAATTTAAAATAATATGATCCCCATCATCATATTAGGAAGTCCTTGATATCAAAAAGTTTTAAAAACCCTTTGCATAGAGAAGTCATCAGTTGACCAAACAGGTTTCATTGAAAAACTACCCTATGGAATGATTGTATCTATTGTTGGAATTTCTAGAAACACATTTATGTTTGAGTAATAAATTACACCCCGTGGCTGGAAGGAAACAGTTTCATTAAAGGAGCTCAGGGGGTATAAAACACTTTAAAGTGTAATTTACTGAGATCTCACCTCACCATGCTGAGGCAATGAACTGCATCAGAATCAATCTCCAAGTTTTGACTCGCTCAGGCAAATGAGTCTCTAGTGCAAAACTCAATTCAGATTCCGAATGTGTTCGGAAGTGGAGGGAAGTTTTGTGCTGAACTTGAAGACAAACATGGAGTTTGGGGGAAAGTAGGCCATTATAATAACTGAGCACCAGATGGTGAAGACATAAATCAAACCACTTAAATAGGAATGTAAATAGAGACAAGAATGATTCACAACAGCGACACGTAAAGGCCAACAGAAAATAGAACTGATTTGTGTATAGGTACCAGACTATCGCTCACCACAAACACAATATTAACCAAAATATGCTACTATAATTGGAAGTCCAAAGAAAAAAAAACTAATATATTTTACCTTTTAGATAGGTTGGAAACTGGATACAATGTTACTATAGCTTAGCTTAGGGCTCACAGATCTTGATCATGAATCTTGGTGTTGAGGTTTGTAAAAGGGAGCTGTTACAATAGTCTAAAAGTCATTGTGTAAGTGTGAGATAAAACTTAAAATAAGAAACAAAGTCACATTATGAGATACAACATCAAGCGATACTGTGACATTATGTTGCAATTATGAGAAAAAGAAATAAAATAACATTATGAGATGTGAAGTCACAATTACAAGAAACAAACAACAAGAAATAATCATTCAGTTTATCTTTCAAAGTGCTTTGAACTTTTAGCTTTTAAAATAGTTTTATCTAATGGATCTAAAATGATGGTCGGTTGTTATCGCCCGCCCTCAGCTTTAAATGAGGCAATTTCATTGCTGACGGACATGCTTCACAGCTGGAATAATTTAGATCTAGTTTTAATTGGGGACTTAAACTTGGACTGGCTGTCTCAGTCATCAGATGCGTTTAAGGACATTTGCAATTCTGGATCAATTGATAAATTCAACAACTTGTCTAAATGGAAAGGATATGAACAAATCAACTTTGATTGATGTTATTTTAACGAATGTACCTTTTTTCTGCGACCAGAGTTTTTTGTAATGATATTAGTGATCACTGTGCAATATCTTGTGTGAGAAATTTTAAGATGTTTAAGAGTTCACCTAGATTTATTTATAAGCGCCAACATTTTAATGTACAAGCTTTTTTGCACTGTGTATAATAGTTATTTACGGGTAATTTCATTTATACCTGATGTGGTTGTAGCTTGGGATTATTTTAAATCTACTTTTTTTGGAAATTTGTGATAAACATGCTCCTTTCCGTAGATTTTGGGAGAGTGGAAAAAATAACCCGATTCAACAAATCTGTCTCAAACCTTGTCAGACAAAGAAATATAGCTTGGTCCACAGCAAAGAAAACAAATAGTGATGATGACTGGTTTTGTTATAGATTATTACGGAATAAATGCACACAATTTGTAAAAAGTTCTAAAAATCAGTATGAT
This sequence comes from Sinocyclocheilus grahami, assembly GCF_001515645.1. Taxonomy (NCBI): domain Eukaryota; kingdom Metazoa; phylum Chordata; class Actinopteri; order Cypriniformes; family Cyprinidae; genus Sinocyclocheilus; species Sinocyclocheilus grahami. The sequence continues at coordinate 1,686,465 of NW_015505218.1, read as the reverse complement.
CGTAATCTGATTAATAATGATATGAATGATCCTTCTAAATTTTGGAAATTAACAAAAACTCTTATAGAATCAAATAAATTAGCTGGTCTTCCAAAAACCTAAAAAAAAAAATCTAAATGGTTAATATGTTTAATAGACATTTTATTTCTGCCAGTTCGATTACAGACTCCAGTTATTAATGGAATACTGATGAACAGGGCAACGATGAGTCGACTAAAACTGATTTATTTTCTTTTACCCCTATATTGTCAACTCAAGTTCATAAATTATTGACAGATTTGGATTGTATGAAATCGGCTGGGTCTGATAAAATTGATCCAGTTTTTTTGGAAGTTTCTGCAGACATTATTGCTGAACCTATTGCGTCGATTTTTAATCTGAGTTTATCAACTAATGTTATTCTGTCATCTTGGAAATCAGCTATGGTTATGCCTCTATTAATGGGAAGAGATCCTTCTGATTTGAATAAGTATCAACCTATTTCTAGATTACCAGTTCTAGCAAAAGTATTTGAATCTTTGATAAATGAGCAAATGAAAGAATATTTAGTTAGACATAACATTTTAAATGTATTCCAGTCAGGGTTTAGAGCGGGCCATAGTACGATAACGGCTGCTACACTAGTTACTAATGATTTATTCTCCACTTTGGATAAGAGACAGCATTGTACGGCTTTATTCATCGATCTGACAAAAGCATTTGATTTGATGGACCATAACTTATTGTTACAAACGCTTAAGAGTATAGGCCTTGGTAATATGGCTTTGAGTTGGTTTAAAAACTACTTATCGGACAGAACTCAATGTGTTTCTGTAGATAATTACACCTCATCAATGTTAACAGTCAATAAGGGTGTCCCACAAGGTTCTTTACTAGCACCACTTCTTTTTTCTATTTTTATTAATGATTTAGGTAAGGGAATAACATCTGCAAAGTTTCAGTTTTATGCTGACGATACAATTATTTATTCAACTGCATCCTCATTATCTCAAGCTATTATAATCCTTCAAGACTCTTTTTATACTTTACAGACTACTTGTCACACCCTTGGACATTCTGTTGTGTTTTCATCCCCCATGTGCTCTGTGTGACCTAGTTTTCTGTCTATATCTGATGATTGTAATTTGGTTCAGGTGTGTCTTGTTAATTATCTTCAGTTGCTTATGTATTTAAGTTATATTCAGTGCTGAGTTCCCTCGTCTGGTCTACTTAGGCCATGTCCACGGGTAGTTTTATAAACTGAGTTTTTCCTTCTTCCGTTTAAAAAAAAATCTCAGTCCACATGAAAATGCAAAAGCATACTATGAAGCACTGTCAAGAGCATGCCCAACCAACATGTTGCGGTATAATCTCAACCGTAAAGCCATGTTGGCCAATCAGAAGCCTGAAAATGTTTCCAGTAGGCAGAGATAACAGAGCATGCTATGACGTCACAAGCCAAAATCTCCGGTTTTGCTGTCTACACGTTAACACTGCAACCGGAGTTTTTGAAAATCTTCACCCTGGCAGGAGTTTTCAAAAATGTTCGGTTTCAGTGATCTGGTGCTGCGTTTGCGTGTGGATAAACGGCCAAAACGCATAGAAAAAGCTGCGGTTTTGAAAATACCCGCGTTTGTGTGTACAGGGCTTTAGTCCGTACATGTGCATCCTGCCTGTCCGTCCTGTGTTTGCCCTATTCTGGATTATTAAAGACTATTCGCATCTAGCTTCATCTTCTTTGTGCGTGTATCTCACCGTAGAGTAACACTACTCTGTTAAAATTGAAATTAATTTTAAATGTAAACAAAACTAAATACATTATTTTTACATGAAGCCGTTCTATGATCACTGTTCCGTCTATTCTTACAAATGATGGCTTACATATTGAAAGAGTAACTGCTAATAAATACCTAGGAATATGGCTTGACAAGAAGTTGGCATTTGATGTTCATATTGATTAGTCACAATTCACTTGGGGAGCAAGGAAACGAGGAGTCTTTAATAATCTACAGGAAAACCGAGAACAAGGAGGACATTCAACAAGTAGACCCGACAACCAAGAACTGAAAGGACTAGGGCTTTTAAAGGCAGGATAATTGGGGAGGAACGAGACACACCTGGAATCAAATTAACACAATCAACATGAGGAAGAAACTGGGTCACAGGGGCAAAAACACACACAGAATAGTCCATAATCCTATATATATATATATGTATATATATATATGGACAATTTTTCCCATTCTTCTTTGCAATACCTCTCAATCTCCATCAATTTAGATGGGGAGTGCACAGCCATTTTCAAATCTCTCCAGAGCTGTTCAATCGGGTTCAAGTCTGGGCCACTCAAGGACATTCACAGAGTTGTCCCGTAGCCACTCCTTTGTTAAGCACTGTCAAGAGCATGCCCAACCAACATGTTGCGGTATAATCTCAACCGTAAAGCCATGTTGGCCAATCAGAAGCCTGAAAATGTTTCCAGTAGGCAGAGATAACAGAGCATGCTATGACGTCACAAGCCAAAATCTCCGGTTTTGCTGTCTACACGTTAACACTGCAACCGGAGTTTTTGAAAATCTTCACCTTCTGATTTTTTAAAGTTGACTTTTATGTGATGAAAGTCGAGTTAAAGTCGACTAGTCACTGATGACATCATTAATGAACATAAGTCTGGAGCTGTGACAAACACCTTGTGCACAGCTATGGCATATGACACAGCGCTGCCCACATGGCTATAACGCATAGAAAAAGCTGCGGTTTTGAAAATACCCGCGTTTGTGTGTACAGGGCTTTAGTCCGTACATGTGCATCCTGCCTGTCCGTCCTGTGTTTGCCCTATTCTGGATTATTAAAGACTATTCGCATCTAGCTTCATCTTCTTTGTGCGTGTATCTCACCGTAGAGTAACACTACTCTGTTAAAATTGAAATTAATTTTAAATGTAAACAAAACTAAATACATTATTTTTACATGAAGCCGTTCTATGATCACTGTTCCGTCTATTCTTACAAATGATGGCTTACATATTGAAAGAGTAACTGCTAATAAATACCTAGGAATATGGCTTGACAAGAAGTTGGCATTTGATGTTCATATTGATTAGTCACAATTCACTTGGGGAGCAAGGAAACGAGGAGTCTTTAATAATCTACAGGAAAACCGAGAACAAGGAGGACATTCAACAAGTAGACCCGACAACCAAGAACTGAAAGGACTAGGGCTTTTAAAGGCAGGATAATTGGGGAGGAACGAGACACACCTGGAATCAAATTAACACAATCAACATGAGGAAGAAACTGGGTCACAGGGGCAAAAACACACACAGAATAGTCCATAATCCTATATATATATATATATATGTATATATATATATGGACAATTTTTCCCATTCTTCTTTGCAATACCTCTCAATCTCCATCAATTTAGATGGGGAGTGCACAGCCATTTTCAAATCTCTCCAGAGCTGTTCAATCGGGTTCAAGTCTGGGCCACTCAAGGACATTCACAGAGTTGTCCCGTAGCCACTCCTTTGTTATCTTGGCTGTGTGTAGGGGTTGAACGACTTCTGATTTTTTAAAGTTGACTTTTATGTGATGAAAGTCGAGTTAAAGTCGACTAGTCACTGATGACATCATTAATGAACATAAGTCTGGAGCTGTGACAAACACCTTGTGCACAGCTATGGCATATGACACCGCGCTGCCCACATGGCTATTGCTCCTATAACCTATAACTATAATCACTTTTATCTGTTCTTTTGTCTTTGGGTCGTTATATTTCTCACAGATTTTTGCTCGGTCTAAATCAGATACAGATAAAGTAGCACAGTAAAGATTACATTCATATGAATGCATTAGTGAGAGCGATTGCGTGTGTGAATTAATTCTACCTGGCAGCGTCTCTCTACTATTAGTGAAGCTGTGGGATTTAGTTATTAAGAAATATATGCTTGAACTTTTCAGTTGCTATGCTATTTTATTGAGAAATCACAGAACAGTGTTGACAATACATTTCCGAGCTGAATGATTCTGTGCGCGCGCGATGTGTGCGTGATGTACCAGCTACTGTCTGTAGCCTATGTGTGTGCGTGTTACAGTGCAGCAGCGCATTAGATTAGAACCTGTACAATGACAGTTTTAAGCGTGCATTCTCCTATTCAATTTCGAGCATCCAGTAATATAATCACACATGTCTTGTGGAGCGCTTTCAGAGTATGCATTTATTTGTCATTTTAACTGTTTGGAAACGGAGCGTAAATGTGGAAGTCCTTCAAAGATTTCTTATCCTGTTGC
>NW_015505218.1:1679169-1682086 GCF_001515645.1 Sinocyclocheilus grahami | reverse complement strand
CTTCATCTTCTTTGTGCGTGTATCTCACCGTAGAGTAACACTACTCTGTTAAAATTGAAATTAATTTTAAATGTAAACAAAACTAAATACATTATTTTTACATGAAGCCGTTCTATGATCACTGTTCTGTCTATTCTTACAAATGATGGCTTACATATTGAAAGAGTAACTGCTAATAAATACCTAGGAATATGGCTTGACAAGAAGTTGGCATTTGATGTTCATATTGATTAGTCACAATTCACTTGGGGAGCAAGGAAACGAGGAGTCTTTAATAATCTACAGGAAAACCGAGAACAAGGAGGACATTCAACAAGTAGACCCGACAGCAGAGCACTGAAGTCGACTAGTCGATTAGTCGTGAAACCCCTAGCTGTCTGTTTAGCGCTCTGGAGCAAGTTTTCATCAAGGATGTCTCTGTACATTGCTGCATTCATCTTTCCCTCGATCCTGACTAATCTCCTAGTTCTTGCCGCTGAAAAACATCCCCACAGCATGATGCTGCCACCACCATGCTTCACTGTAGGGATGGTATTGGCCAGGTGATGAGCAGTGCCTGGTTTCCAGACATGATGCTTGGAATTGAGGTTCATCAGACCAGAGATTCATGTGTCTCAAAGTCTGAGAGTTCTTTAGCTGATTTGTTGCAAATTCCAAGTTTGTTTTCATGCGTCTTCACTGAGGAGAGGATTGAGTTTGGCCACACCACCATAAAGACCAGATTGCTGGATTGTTGCAGTGATGTTTGTTCTTCTGTAAGTTTCTCCCATCTGCATATATGATCATAGAGCTCAACTAGAGTGACCATCAGCTTCTTGGTCACCAGTCTAACCAAGGCCTTTCTCCATCAATTGCTCAGTTTGGCCAAGAGGCCAGCTCTAGGAAGAGTCCTAGTTGTTCTAAACATCTTCTATTATGGATAATGGAAGCTACATGCTTCTTTGAAACTTCATTGCAGCTGAAATTTTTCTGAACTCTTCTCCAGATCTGTGCCTTAATACAATCCTGTCTCTGAGCTCTACAGGCAGTTATTTTATCCCCAGGGCTTGGTTTTTGCTCTGATATGCACTGTTAACTGTGGGACCTTATGTAGACTGGCGCGTGCCTTTCCAAATCATGTCCAATCAACTGAATTTACCACAGGTGAACTGCAATCAAGTTGTAGAAACATCTCAAGAATGATCAGTGGAAAAGGGATGCACCTGAGCTCAATTGTGAGTGTCATGGCAAAGACTGTGAATACTTTTTTATAAATTTGCAAAGATTTCAAACAAACTTCTTTCATGTTGTCATTATGGGGTATTATTTGTAGAATTTTGAGGAAAATAATTAACTTAATCCAGTTTGGAATAAGGCTGTAACACAAAATGTGGAAAAAGTGAAGCACTGTGAATACTTTCCAGGATGCACTGTACATACCAATCAGAAGTTTTTGAACAGTAAGATTTATAATGTTTTTTTTAAAGAAGTCTTTTCTGCTCACTAAGCCTAAATTTATTTAATTCAAAGTACAGCAATATTTTGAAATACTTTTACAATTTAAAATAACAGTTTTCTATTTGAATATATTTTAAAATGTAATTTATTCTTGTGATTTCAGAGCTGAACTTTCATCTCGCAATGTCACATCTTATAACTTCATCTCATGATTTTATTTTTCTAAGATGAGTGCTGGTTGTTTTAGCAGACATACAGTACTCTAGCAAACCTAGTGATTTTTACATCATCTTATACATTTATGGATTTAGTAGATGCTTATCCTACTCCTTATTTTTACTCCTTATTATACTCTTATTTTTAGCTAGTCGAATATTTTTGGCTCTTTGATGAATTCAGTTTTGATAAAAGTGTCTGCTGTGTGTTTGTGTGTGTGTGTGTGTGTGTGTGTGTTACAGTATGTTATTAGGTATATGTTCTGATGATGGAAGAGTTACACATTCTGTAAGAAGAATATTTTAGTCAAGTTTACTAGAACGTCTCCTGCAATCATCATCTCAGACATTTCGCCACTCAAGCTTCTTCTGTTGACAGCTAAAGCTGACAATATTTTAAATTTGTAAGTTCAGTTGCTTCTGCTGTTCTTAACAAATTTATGCTTTAGTGAAGGGAACATTCATTTTGATGCATATTTTAGCAGACTGTAATTACACTGTAGCATATCATATTTTATTTTTATAGGCAATACAGACAGAAGACAAATATGCAGACATAAACACAATTCTAATATCCCCTAATTTTAAACAAAGACTCATACGCTGTCAGTAGTACACCAGGAGGTCTGAGCTTTCCTTTGCTTATCTGAATTGACTCTCAAGCATAAAGTTTTATAGATATCTCCTACTTTAAAGTCTGAGAACAGAACAAGTACTGTATAATTGAAGAGAAGAACTTCCCAGGCAGGAATATGAGAACATTGTTTATGGTAAATGTCCACTAGGATCCAATGTGTTTATCATTGCTCTTTGCTTTAGCAGTCTTAAATCAAAAGTGCCACTTGGGGATGTTTCACATCTAGTCTGTTTTATGTCATGGTTTTGGTTTGTCTCTTAATATAGGACATTGTAAAGTCCCAGCATGTGGTATTGCTTCAATTTGTACATGTCTCATGTAATCATATCACAGAAATGTTTCCCACGCTATAGACCTTAGTCAGGGTAGCTCCATATTTAATTTCTGACGGGAATGAAAACAAAGCTGCGAGGGGTAGAAGTACAGTGCGTTTAAAGGATTGTACTGTTGTTTAATAACATACTGGTTGTTAGGGTGACAAAAAACTATATTATAAAGTGTGTGGCATTGAAAAGACTGTAAGTCTCTCATAGCCTTATTTTCATCTGTGTAACATTCAATATGGACTCTAACATGACTAAGGTCAATTAAAGGGGTCATATAATGTTGCTAAAAAGAACATTATTTT
>NW_015505218.1:1676048-1677942 GCF_001515645.1 Sinocyclocheilus grahami | reverse complement strand
TTTTGTTTGAAGATGAATAAAAGTTTTATAGGTTTGGAACAAAATTATGGTGAGTAAATGATGACAGAATGTATCTTTTTGAGTGAATTGTTATTTTAAATATTTGCATTATTTGCCTTTGTGTTGAATTCTGAAATCATCAAGAGAAATATTCATTGAATTATCACCTTTTGCATTCAACAGAAAAAAAATTAATACATAATAATAATAAAAACAAAGGTAGTTGTACAGTACCAGAATGACGTGAAGGTGAGTAAATGATGAAATAATTTTCATTTTTAAACCAACTATCCCTTGAAGCAGCTATTTTTTCTTCCTTCTGTTTTAAACAATGCCAAGTCTCTACTGATGAAAAGCCACCCCACAGTATGATGCTTCCTCCAACAATCATCATTGCAGATATGCTGTTTTAAGGTTTGTGAGCACTGTTAGATTTGGACCATCGCTTTGAATTTTGGTTAAAAAGCAACAGCAACTGGAAGACTGTTGCTGGTCATTGACAAAGACCAGACATGCCTGCATATGGTTCTGTTGTGTAATTGTATCACACTCCCATACACATCATTATAATGTAGAAATGTACATGTCTGGTACATCTTTACCCAGTTTTACCCCATCTACTGAACTCGATCTGCAGCTCATTCAAAGTCATTTTGTATTATGTGATTCTCTTACAGGAACAATGTTTTCTAGGGAGTGTTTGGGTGGGATGATGTAACTTCTACCATACACCCTGATAGTGATACTGTCAGTGCCCACTGAGACACTATTCTTTTAAGTCTTCATTTTCAGATATTCTTTAGATGTTGTAGATATAATGATCATTTAACTGGTGTGCTTTTTATTAAGAAAAACAAACAATATCATATTAAATCATTTTCAAAATTCACAGGTAGAGGACTCATTTTTCATCAGTGTAATGAGTTCTAGCAACACAGTTACTGAATTCTAAAATTATATATTATTTAAGAACATTTTATAATAAAATAAGCATATTATAGATCATTTCAGCTGCGGTGCTTAGAAATGCATGTTTCGCTGTTACATTAAAAATTTTTCCTATTATCAGTCAGAAGCGCCTGTCAAAGTAATCAGCTCTATGATAAACTTTGCGAAAAAGAAGTACACTTCAGCATATTTTTAAAAAGTAATATTTTCAGACACTTAATTGCATGTTATTTACAATTCAATTAAAATGTATTGTAGTTTACATTTTGTATTAAATACAGTTATAGTTGAGAGTACTTTTTGAACCACTTAAGTATGACATATAGTATGACAAAAATATCTGACATACAGTATGAAGTACATCTTTATATGTCATTTCATAATTACTGTCTTTGAAATATAGTTCAAGTGTTATCGTTTATGGTAAACAAAAATATACTTTAATGTCATTTCTGTCTGTAATGTATTTAAATACAGTATATTTATACACATTTATAATATGTAATTATCCCAATTTAGTGTACATATACTGTGTATAACAGTGTAACAGTCAAAATGATCCTAAACTTCAGTGTTATTAAGGCAATGATTAAAGCAATGTTTACAGTTGTAAATATGGGTTAGGTTGGGTTAGTACCCAATTAATACATTAAGTACATAGTACACATAGGCTAAGGACTGTAAAATAAAGTGCTACTGTGGTTTCTTATGCAATGGCACTAGTAACAGCTAACTGTAGCTACATTATCGGCCATTTTTTACAAGCAGTTACACATATGTGAGGATATCCTATATTGTAGTCACGGCTAAAGATTACGTTGGTCCCTTAGCCATTACAATATGTTCAAAGAAAATTATTTTATTTTTAGGATCCTTTAATTGCTTAATTAAAATACCTTTAGTTCGGGGTATGAATATTACAGCATTTGCATATATATGCATTTTA
>NW_015505218.1:1636548-1675747 GCF_001515645.1 Sinocyclocheilus grahami | reverse complement strand
CTTTTGCTGCACATCAGAAATATATTCTTTGGTTTTTCTCATTGTGATGGGTGATTAAGGGAATTTGGGCTTTGTTTTCCCTCCTATTTATATTCCTGTGAAACAGGAAGCCATGGCTGGATAATTTCATGTTCATAATCACGCTGGTGTGCTCAAAATTGTGAATATGAATGGGAATATATTTCAGATATAATTTACTGATAAGAATTTCTAGGGGTACCAGTAATTGTGTCCAACATGTATTTGAGAAAAAAAACATTTATTTCATAATGATATTTCCCCCCATTTTAAATTCTTATTCTCCAATGAAAGGTTAGATTTTAGTGATTTTTTTTATATAAAAGATCAAAAGGATTAAGAATGCAGATTTATTTTCACAGCCTTCTTTGTTCATATTTACCAAGGATGCCAATAATTGTGACCACGTGTGTATACACACACACACACACACACACACACACATTATGTAAACAAAAACTTTCATATTTTTTATTTTTGATGTGATTAATCGTTTGACAGCACTGATATAAATATATATTATTCAACTACTAATAAGTAAAAATGATTTTAGATAAACACAACATTTGTGTTAATTGTGTTAAAAACATTTGTTTTAAACTTTACCTTTTTTTTGAATTGCTGAAGAGTGTTGAACTTTCTTCTCCTTCATTTTTTTCTTCATGCAGTCCAGCAGAAAGGTTTGTTTGAACTGTGGCCTCTTCTGTACAGACATTAATTTACATTTTCTTCAGCCTGAGGCTTATTCATTTCACTTTTGGTATGAAAGGGCTTTTACTTTTGCCAAAACAAAAAAATAATAATATTTTTTAAAAAGTACCGTAGCACATTACTTTCTATAAAAAGTAACCAAGTATGCAATTAGTTACTTTTTTAGGGAGTAACGCAATACTGTAATGCATTACTTTTAAAAGTAACTTTCCCCAACACTGCCCATGGTGTTGTAAAGAAATGTCCACCAATCAGACAGTTGCAGCAAGCAAATCACGCCAAACGAGCACTAAGCTCCACTCACTCCCATGAAGCACTGAACTATGAAGCACTGTATTATGTCATTATTTATTTAATAAAAATAAAGCCAAGATTAGTACACCCTATAATTCAATTGCCTGTAGATCCACTTTTAGCAGCAATAACTTGAAATAATACTTTTCTGCATGACTTTATCAGTCAATCACATTGTTCTGCAGGAATTTTGTCCCACTCTTCTTTACAGCGTTGCTCTAGTTTATTGAGGTTTGTGGGCATTTGTTTGTGCACAGTATCTGAGTCTGGATGAGCTCTGGACTTTGCTATATTGCAACACCTTGATTATTTTCTTTTTCAGCCGTTCTATTGTAGATTTGCTGAGGTGCTTGGGATCATTTTCCTGTTGCAAGACCCAATTTTGGCCCAACTTAAGCCGTTGGACGGATGACCTCACATTTGACTCTAGAATACTTTGGTGTACAGAGGAGTTCACGGTCGACTCAATGACTCTGAGGTGTCCAGATCCTGTGGCTACAAAACAAGCCCAAAATCATCAGCCCTCCACCAGCACGTGTGACTTTTGCTATGAGATGTTTGTGCTGATATGCTCTTTAAGGTTTTCACCAAACATGGCGCTGTGCTTTATGGCCAAACATCTCCACTTTGGTCTCGTCTGTTCAATGGGCATTGTTCTAGATATCTTATGGTTTGTTCAGATGCAACTTTGCAAACCTAAATCATGCTGCCATGCTTTTTTAAGATAGAAGAGTCTTTCCTCTGGCAAGCCTTCCAAGCACTTTATAATTGAACATGTTAACTGAGGCCTGTAGAGTCTGCGGTGAAGTTCTTGGGTTGTCTGCCATTTCTCTGAGCGTTACACGGTCTGATCTTGGGGTGAATTTCCTGGGATGTCCACGTCTGGGAGGATTGGTGTCTGTTTTGAATGTCTTCCACTTGTGAATAAACTACCTCACTGTAGAATGATGTACTTCAGATTGTTTAGAAATGGCCGTATTACTCTTCCCAGATTGATGGCAACAACAACTCGTTCTCTAAGATCATTGCTGATGTCTTACCTCCTTGGCATTGTGTTAACACACACCTGAAGGCTTCAGACCAGCAAACTGCCAAAACTTCTCAGTAGCTCCTCACTGCAGAACACAAGATCCAGGGGGCGTGGTTGGATCCACATCTAGGGGGTGGAGATTGAGAGGTTTAGGGGTGGAGATGGGTGGGTTTAGGGATCAGGGGGTGGAGACGAGGAGGTTTAAGTATATGTAAGGTGGGAGGAGTTGGATCTGGATCCAACCACGCCCCCTGGATGTTGTTGTGATGAGAGGGGCGGAGCCGAGAACCGTGGGAACGGAGCGAGGCCAGTGGAGTAAATGCTAATGCACGACACCTGCACCACTCACCGGTCTCGAGTCCCACGGAGGAGCTCCGGAAGGATAAAAGGAGGAGTGACGACAGTGTTGGACGAGAGAGGACCAGGCCTGGACTTTATTTTGTGTTTTGTGTGCGGCAGTCGTCTGCGAGGGGCTGCCGCTTTACTTTCGTTTTGTGTTTGTTTATTTTATTAAATTGTTTAAATGTCCGCCGGTTCCTGCCTCCTTCTTCCCGAACTACGAACGTTGTTACACTTGTGTTCTGCAGTGAGGACAATCTCAAACTTCTGCTTTCTTAGAGGTGCTCAGACTTGCTGATGATCAGTTAATCAAAGGCATTTGGTTAGCAGTGCCTGACCATAACTTACCCTCATAATTCCTATGTTAACAGTAAGGGGGTCCTAACTTTGTCACATATGGCTTTTATTTATTTTGGCTTTTTTTTTTGTTAAATAAATGATGTTTTATTTTCCGAAATTTAAGACCTGCCAAGGACCAGATATTGTTCTATACAGAAAACCATGGAATTCAATAGGGTGTCCTAACTTTTTCACATAACTGTGTATATATATTTGCCATATTTTGTTGTTTGATTAAACCTTGGACCTCAGATATTTTATCTGATTTTCAAATAAATTTTTTTGCTTGAAATCAAAGTTTGTAATGTTTTGATTGTTCTCATAGCTGGTTGGTTTGGTTCATGGCTTATAATGCTTCACTGAAGAAAAATAAATGGTAAGAGAAAAATAAATGGTAAAAATACTTCCAGAACCAACACACTAATGGACTCTGTTGATGCTGGTAGGTCACTTGACAGTATAACTGACAGCTACCTGTATTCAAGCTATAAAGAATGGTCACAAAGTAAACCAAGTGCAGTACTAGACCTTATGTAATTTTGGACGTAGCTACAGTCATGTTCATTAAAAACTGTACATTTTCTAACCAGTGATGCTGCTCTCTCACTTCTTTGATCTTTAAATCAGCTGGTGATTAATTAAATAATGCATTTATCTGTTACTTTAAGCGACGTAAATTCTTTTGAATTTACATATAGTGTGGAAATTAAAGATTGGATTTCTATTCATATTTGGAGACACATTTATGTGGCCAAGTGTTAACAGGCCCCAACAAACTCCATTAAATAAAAAGATTAGCTCTTAACACAACAAATAAATAATGACAGCAAACACAACATAAATAAATCCAGCAAACTACTCCAAACCAATTATCTTAAATCAGTAACTGCATAATTTATGCGTTAAATATCCAAACTGTACTTGCCTCTTATTTTATGAGACAATGAGAAATAAGAGTTGCAATAATAAAGTATTCAATTTAATTTAATGGACTTGTGTGTGTGTGTGTGTGTGTGTGTGTGTTTTTAATTTTTTTATTTATGGAAACATTTTATTCACAGTAATTATATTATAAACTTTTAACTTTACTTAATCTATAAACTTTTCATTTGCCTCTCTTCTTGTTCAGTTTAATACAGCTGTCTATAATATATTCCATCTGATCTTAATGGTTAATCAGTGAATCATTTGGTAAATATATACATTTCTATAGATATAGTTTCTGTAGAGCTGCACGGTTCCAAGCAATTCCCCAAACTGGATAATGTGCCAAATGAATTATTGAAACAGTATAAGACATTTAAATCAGATATTTGATTTTTGAGATTATTTGGACTGAATGTATATAATTGTTATGAAAGGATGAGATCTGGTTGTCATTGTCCCGCAAATAATATCCAGATTAATTTTGATACATTTTAATGTACTGTCATTATAAGTCATGTGTATAATATGTGTTATTTATGTTTTATTCATTTACCAGATAATAAACTAATAACAATACTTCTACAAAAAATTATGATATGGTAGTATGGTACAGTATACTTTACATTATTGAGGTATTTTGAATTACTATTTCATATAAAAGTGTCCCATAATACTTCAGAAACCATTCTAATATTCTGATTTGCTGCTGAATTGTTATCAATTATTATTGATGCTCAGTTATTAATAATGATTCGTTCTTATTGTCAAAGTTGAAAACACTTTAATCTGCCTAAAGTTTTATATTTGTTAGAACGATATCTGAAGGATAATGTGACACTGAAGGCTGAAGTACACTCTTAAAAATAAAGGTGCTTCACGATGCCATAGAAGAACCTTTTTGTCTAAATGGTTCCATAAAGAACCTTTAACATCTGAAGAACCTTTCTGTTTCACAAAAGGTTCTTTGTGGTGAAAGAAGGTTCTTCAGATTACAAAAAGGTAAGAAAGAGATGGTTCTTTAAAGAACCTTTGACTGAATGGTTCTTTGTGGAACCAAAAATGGTTCTTCTGTGGCATCGCTTGAAGAACCTTTTGAAGCACCTTTATTTTTAAGAGTGTAATGGCTCTTGAAAATTCAGCAGCGCATCACAGTAATAAATTCGATTTTAAAATATTAAAATGGAAAACAGTTATTTTACATTTGAATTATATTTTACTATATTACAGTTTTTACTTTTTTTATTAATAATAATAATAATAATAATAAATACATGTAGCCTTGGTGGTTTTGTTATTAAAATTGGTTCCTCAATCACTTTTCATCAATTTTAAAAAATCTAATTTCCCGAGCATGCCAGTTATTACTGAGGGTATTATATTTATCAGAGAAATTGCTGTGTTCTTTTTCATCTCTAAAGCACGGCACGCTAACGTAACATCTTGACCCAGCCATCTGTGATCTTGTGTCAATTATGTCTGAGTTTCTCACAGGCACAAGTCCAACTAGTGTACAGCTGTGACCATGTCTTTCAGTGGTCTGTTATGATCAGAGGTGCACTGCAGACAGGGTGTCTCATCAACTTAATCTCATTAATATTCATAAGGTTAGAGCGATATCCATGCATCCCTGTCTATGATGCGATATTCTACAGGAACATCTGACAAAGCTCCAGAATGACAAGCAGAAAGGGGAAACTGACATTGCTCATGCTTGAAGTTAAGAAATAGATCATGTCACACTGTTGTCCTCCAAGTGTCCTTGGGTTTCCACACATGCAACACTGTTTATGTGCTCCTCCAGAGTGACTAATGTGTGTTTGAAGCAGATTGCAGAAGTCAACAGAGAGAGTATTTCAGGCTCTTTCAGGGCGGGAGGCTGGATTGCTAGTTTGTTTTCCCCGGGTGCTCAGGACAGGATAGAAGTGCATGAGATGAATTAAGAAGCCAGTGGAAGAATCTCCCAATGGACTCTCTACACCCATTTAAAGCCGCAGGAGCGAGTCTGGGAGAGCACATGGGCACTGTTTTATTCTTAGCTTGTGCGTTTTAAGTGCTGTTCCCCAGTGAGCGCAAACAAGGCTCTAGAGGAGCATGCTGGGTAAGACGCTTTGATGAAGAACGACGTTGATGGGCGTACCAAAGCCTGAATGAGTAACATAAGGATTGGAGTCAAGATTTGTTTTAATGCAACCAAGTCAAAAATGAATAGAAATTCAAAGAGTGCATGCTTTACTAGTGGTGCCGTTGCGAACAGTACCTTAAATTATGCGGCTTATGGCCTTGATATGGCCATGCTGAAGTTTATTTTTTTCATTCTTTGCTTATTGGGTAAGTTCAAATATCAAATATACTAATATCACATCATGTTTATTTATATAGCACAGTAGATTGCTTCCAAACAAGAAGATTTACAGTATTAAAAAGAAGATTATCAGTGTGGCTTTCGATTGGAATCACAATTTACAGTTTCTACTATAAAGCAGATCTCCACTGTTCATTATTTTACTCATCTCTGACCCCAACGACTGAACAAAGGAGATGAACTGGAGAACAGACAAATGGTAGCTATCTAGAAAGTCCGATTTTTGGCAAGCTGTTTCGAACTCTTGAAATGAATTCCAAACAAATGTTGTTTCGGCCTGATTTTGTTCAAAATGACATCAGACCAATTTGTTCTTCCATTTTGCTGAGATTTTCAGGGCTTTTAAAGGTGGGGTAAGTGATTTCTGGTGGCCAATGCTGATATTTCAAATCACCAAAACAACACACGCCCCTACCCCAAAAGGGTCTCGCCTCTATTTTGATAGCTCCGCCCCACACATACGTACGCAACCCAGGCAACAATTAGTTCTGTGAAACAAAGCAAAACCAATGTTACACCGTGTCTACACCGGACACGAGAAGCGCGACAAAATACTATAGAACTCATTATAATCAGTGATGCTGTCTACACTGGATGCGGTGACTTTAGCTGTTGCGGTGCGGCATTTAGCTGTTGATCCAATATTTACACGGGTCCTACTTCTTGCCTTATCGTAAACCTTATTTTGTTCCACAGACGTTTTCCTCTTTTGTTTTTTATCCGCCATCTCAATCTTTCTGTCGTCGCTAGGCTCGGCTAATGTCCGTCCTGTGCACTGAGCGCTCTCTCCTCCACATCATGAGTAGACACGCCCCTTACTGCTGATTGGCTACAAGTTTGTTTTGGTACTCGGCCTGACTCAGTTTTCTAAAGCGTTTTTGAAAAAATAATTACCCCACCTTTATGGGTATGCTATGTCAGAGAATGCTTCATATCCATCAATGGAGACTGTACAATGCAAGAAAGTAGAGGGAAAACAATCACCTAGGACACACTGTATTAACAACACATTAGCAACCACGCAGCAACACTTTAAAGGACTTAAAACTATTAAAAGGACATTGGCTGAAGAATGAAGTAAAGTGAACTGAAATCGAACTAACATTATTCTGATCACATGCTAGCAACAAGTTTTCAGGACAATGATCCCTCAGGGAGAACTGCTCAGATCATTTCAATACGATGACACAAAGACAACACAGAAAAAAAATCAAAGACAGAGTACAAGAATCCCAAAGCAGATTGCTTTCTGAAAGCATATTATTCGTTTGCTCAGTTAAAATCTACTGAGGTCTCTTCCAAACCCTCATACAGAAACTTTTCAGATTATTACATATTTATATATACACTACCAGTCAAAAGATTGTGAACAGTAATGTATTTTTTTTAAGAATTATCTTCTTAAAAGAGAAGCCTGCATTTATTTGATCCAAAATACAACAAAAGCTGCAATATTGTGAAATATTTTTACTGTTTAAAAGAGCATAAAAATTATTTGAGTAATTTGACAAATGTACATTATGTACTTCTTAAATGATATGAAACCTATGATTGTGATAATGGAATTGTAACATTACTTAATAAAACAAAATTTAATTAAAACAGATGTG
This sequence comes from Sinocyclocheilus grahami, assembly GCF_001515645.1. NCBI lineage: Eukaryota > Metazoa > Chordata > Actinopteri > Cypriniformes > Cyprinidae > Sinocyclocheilus > Sinocyclocheilus grahami. The sequence continues at coordinate 1,668,117 of NW_015505218.1, read as the reverse complement.
GTTAGTCAGTTAGTTAGTAATGTACAGTAGGTCACATAAAATTTGTCTTGGAAACATTTGACCTACCATGCCTTCATAATTTATTTATATTTGATATATCATGAAAATATGAAATATATCCTGTTTTAAACTATGATGATCTTCCAGAGGCTAGACAATTAAGTATTTATTGTATGAAAAGATTTCTATCAGTATTGTAGTGCAATGTACACAACAATTAACAATTTTGCCTCTTAACGGTTTTCCACTAATGGTGTTTTGAAAAGCTGATGTACTTGTTTACCAGGACAGAGCAGTGTCATTAAAATGCAAGCTTAATATGAATGGAAAGAAAAGAAAAAAAGTAAATATCATAAAAGCAAAATATTATTTTGTTTATTTCCATGCACACAGTGCATAATCTTGTCTAATTATGCAAAAAAAGTGTGAAAATGCTATTTATTTGAGTGTATTTACTTTACATAAAATGCTTGATTTGAATTTAGACTTAGTTGAAGAAATACAACCCAGTCTCATGAGAAAACATTTACGAGGGGGTGATTTCGCATGAATTGGTATGATGTGTTTCCTATGGAAATATACAGTCTTTAAAAGCAAAACATAAGCATGCAGGTCCCCCCCTAAATTTAACCTTCAGTGGGGCGTAAACAGATCATACGAATTAGCCACCAATTCCCCAAAACGTAAAAAAAAGTTTCTAATTACCATGAGAGTGTGTAACTAATTTTCTCTCCATTTTCTTAAAGGGATGTATTGATGCATTCCCTAAGCCTGTCTGTCTGAGCATATCCAAAATTTGGAATCTTACTTAAGATATCTAAATACTGAAGTCCACTTTGCAGGGTGTTTATAATGCTTCTAGTGTGCTGTTGTTGCCAATAGGTATTTGTAACATCCCCTGTCACCAAACCCAAGAACTGGATGGCCACAGTCAGCCAGATACTAACAATCAATTCAGCACTATAATATCAGAATGCCTAGAGCACTGGAAAAAAAGCACTGGATGCACACCACACTAAGCTTTACCGTGAGCTATTGGAGTGCATAATTTCCAAGCACGAACGCAGCAGTCACAGCATTTGAGCTAAAAATGCAACAACACAGGAAGTGTCACAACTGTCAACAAATGAATATTTGAGTCGTCTTCAAATTGCCTAATTAATATTTCATCTTCCTCAGCAGCGGAGACAACTATGATGCACTCTATTTGCACTGAACGCGAAAGCTTTGTTTACCTACTGTCTCTGATGCTAACGCTAGCCACAGTAAGCAAAAGCGCTCCGTTCTTAGAGAGACCGTGAAGCGTCGCTCAGTCAAAGGTTGCGGTGCGGCATTTAGCTGTTGATCCAATATTTACACGGGTCCTACTTCTTGCCTTATCGTAAGCCTTATTTTGTTCCACAGACGTTTTCCTCTTTTGTTTTTTATCCGCCATCTCAATCTTTCTGTCGTCGCTAGGCTCGGCTAATGTCCGTCCTGTGCACTGAGCGCTCTCTCCTCCACATCATGAGTAGACACGCCCCTTACTGCTGATTGGCTACAAGTTTGTTTTGGTACTCGGCCTGACTCAGTTTTCTAAAGCGTTTTTGAAAAAATAATTACCCCACCTTTATGGGTATGCTATGTCAGAGAATGCTTCATATCCATCAATGGAGACTGTACAATGCAAGAAAGTAGAGGGAAAACAATCACCTAGGACACACTGTATTAACAACACATTAGCAACCACGCAGCAACACTTTAAAGGACTTAAAACTATTAAAAGGACATTGGCTGAAGAATGAAGTAAAGTGAACTGAAATCGAACTAACATTATTCTGATCACATGCTAGCAACAAGTTTTCAGGACAATGATCCCTCAGGGAGAACTGCTCAGATCATTTCAATACGATGACACAAAGACAACACAGAAAAAAAATCAAAGACAGAGTACAAGAATCCCAAAGCAGATTGCTTTCTGAAAGCATATTATTCGTTTGCTCAGTTAAAATCTACTGAGGTCTCTTCCAAACCCTCATACAGAAACTTTTCAGATTATTACATATTTATATATACACTACCAGTCAAAAGATTGTGAACAGTAATGTATTTTTTTTAAGAATTATCTTCTTAAAAGAGAAGCCTGCATTTATTTGATCCAAAATACAACAAAAGCTGCAATATTGTGAAATATTTTTACTGTTTAAAAGAGCATAAAAATTATTTGAGTAATTTGACAAATGTACATTATGTACTTCTTAAATGATATGAAACCTATGATTGTGATAATGGAATTGTAACATTACTTAATAAAACAAAATTTAATTAAAACAGATGTGGTTAGTCAGTTAGTTAGTAATGTACAGTAGGTCACATAAAATTTGTCTTGGAAACATTTGACCTACCATGCCTTCATAATTTATTTATATTTGATATATCATGAAAATATGAAATATATCCTGTTTTAAACTATGATGATCTTCCAGAGGCTAGACAATTAAGTATTTATTGTATGAAAAGATTTCTATCAGTATTGTAGTGCAATGTACACAACAATTAACAATTTTGCCTCTTAACGGTTTTCCACTAATGGTGTTTTGAAAAGCTGATGTACTTGTTTACCAGGACAGAGCAGTGTCATTAAAATGCAAGCTTAATATGAATGGAAAGAAAAGAAAAAAAGTAAATATCATAAAAGCAAAATATTATTTTGTTTATTTCCATGCACACAGTGCATAATCTTGTCTAATTATGCAAAAAAAGTGTGAAAATGCTATTTATTTGAGTGTATTTACTTTACATAAAATGCTTGATTTGAATTTAGACTTAGTTGAAGAAATACAACCCAGTCTCATGAGAAAACATTTACGAGGGGGTGATTTCGCATGAATTGGTATGATGTGTTTCCTATGGAAATATACAGTCTTTAAAAGCAAAACATAAGCATGCAGGTCCCCCCCTAAATTTAACCTTCAGTGGGGCGTAAACAGATCATACGAATTAGCCACCAATTCCCCAAAACGTAAAAAAAAGTTTCTAATTACCATGAGAGTGTGTAACTAATTTTCTCTCCATTTTCTTAAAGGGATGTATTGATGCATTCCCTAAGCCTGTCTGTCTGAGCATATCCAAAATTTGGAATCTTACTTAAGATATCTAAATACTGAAGTCCACTTTGCAGGGTGTTTATAATGCTTCTAGTGTGCTGTTGTTGCCAATAGGTATTTGTAACATCCCCTGTCACCAAACCCAAGAACTGGATGGCCACAGTCAGCCAGATACTAACAATCAATTCAGCACTATAATATCAGAATGCCTAGAGCACTGGAAAAAAAGCACTGGATGCACACCACACTAAGCTTTACCGTGAGCTATTGGAGTGCATAATTTCCAAGCACGAACGCAGCAGTCACAGCATTTGAGCTAAAAATGCAACAACACAGGAAGTGTCACAACTGTCAACAAATGAATATTTGAGTCGTCTTCAAATTGCCTAATTAATATTTCATCTTCCTCAGCAGCGGAGACAACTATGATGCACTCTATTTGCACTGAACGCGAAAGCTTTGTTTACCTACTGTCTCTGATGCTAACGCTAGCCACAGTAAGCAAAAGCGCTCCGTTCTTAGAGAGACCGTGAAGCGTCGCTCAGTCAAAGTCACATCACGCTGTTATCTATCTCACTGCCTTTCAACAAGGGCATCACAGCTTCAAAACTGGCAAGAGTGGTGTTATTTGAGTTTGTGCGCACTGCTGACTCATATTGGAAATAATGGAAATGCTACAGCTGTCACATGGGTTCTGGGAAAATTAAATCATGTTACTCCGCACCCGGTGAACAGCCAGGACTGAAGTAACAACATCCACCTACCACTGAAAGCGAAGGGGATCTGGTGTCTGGTGCATAAGTGATATTTTTAGTGAACGCACTGCAAGCGCTGGTTCCGAAACAGCACTCAGTGGTGAAATCGAGGCCCGAGTGCCAGTTATATAAGAACATTACAACGGCTCATAGACATCCCTTTTCCACCACAATGAGCATTGCCCTGGGCCTGTCATTGACCTTGATTATGTGTTTTTCCAAACGGGGACCTTGTGAACTTTGGTGCATGTTGGTGGGTTTGTATGTTGTGTCCGTTCAGAAATAAAGACCGGGTCAGATATCTACAGTCGAGGGCCCTCAGGGGTGTGTGTTGGGCCTGTGGCTATTATTACTCATCACATTCTCAAACAGGCACCGATGGAGAGCAATGCATTTGACTATTCATGATACTGAATTTTACACTTGAATGACCAGCACTGCAATGCCTTATGGATTAAAATAAGAGCCAAACGAAAATGCCTTAAAGGTAACCTGCATGTGCACTGGCTTTGACTCATTCAGCTGTTGTGAAAAATGCTCTGTTCTCACACACATGTATACATATACAGTATATATAGCCTGCATGTGCACTGCTGCTCTAATGTTGTACTAAATATGGACTGCTTGTACTGTTTCCTCCCTATTGGATTAATTAGTTAATTCTTGTATTTTTCATTATTGAGTCAATTTGGCCAAAAGCATCTGCTAAATCAATAAATTAAAATAAATAAGTAAAACTACTAGGCCTGGGGGAACATGGCCAAAGTGTTGCCCCAGCACTAAAACAGCAGCTAGTAACAGACCTATGATTATGATTTCCTCACTAACTAATAAATATACACAGTACACACACATATATTATGTAAATACAAACTTTTATTTTGGATGCGATTAATTGTGATTAATTGTTTGACAGCACTAAAATATATAACTTCACATTGTTGTATCATAAAAGGTATATGAAATTAAGAATTAGCATTTGTTAGGGAACATTTTTTTTGCTGAAGGAATACTGGAGAGAATGCATTTGTGTCAAACATTAATAAAAGAATTCTCTCAGAATTGAAAACCGTCAATTCATTTTGTCACCTTCTTTTCGACTGAGGAATGAAAATTAAGATATTTAGCGGAATGCCCTGGCTGCTCTTTTCTTTGCAACTGAAGAAGACCGTTTTACTTTACCATTAAAGCTTAGGTATTGTATGGCTTCAGAAGCCTTGGAAAATAGTATACACAAGTCATACGGACTACTTTTATTGTAACACTTTTGTCCTTATAGGAGCATATAAATAACACATAAATTAGGTATAAACCAGTCAGTTTGGATGCATGAAAAAGTGCCGCCTGAATATACCTCTACATTTTTTCATTTTTTACATTTTCATTTCACTTTCCAAACTTTTAAAAGATATCATTTTTGTTAGTATGTAATTTCTGAAATTGTCCTCTTCAGACAGGACTAGTCTTCCCTCAGGAGGTCAGGTAAATTAGAGTTTTTCCCAAACTTACTTTATGATTTTAATCTCATCTGAATTGAACACATCTGTTTTTCTCACACAATCTCAGTATAAATTATGGAGCAAATTGCCAACTGTTCTTTGGATAACTCTGGGATCCTCTGAGAAATCGAATCCCGTCCGGATAGGAATGTTTGTGATTGTGGTATAATATTTATTCACATCTTCTCCTCATTTATTTTGACCTTCAACAAATATTGTAACTAAAGCTGAACTCCCGCGTGCAGCATCTTGATTATTATGCACTGAAACCGTTTTGCCAACTTTCAGGGTAGAATAACACTTCAAGGTTCAAATTCTGCTGGCATCCTGTTTGAAAATTTGAATTAAATCAATGACGAGAGTTTCATCACAAAATGCTCAAAAACGGGGGGAAGAAAGAGTGTTAAAGGGGTAGTTCCCCCAAAAATCCAAGACAAAAAGTAAGTCATTCAGGTTTCGGACAGGTTTTAAATAATGTTCATTTTTCATTGATTTTTGGGTGAACTCATGTCATTGATTCATATCCAGGTGGATCAGCGGGGGAGTCAGAGTTAGTTCTTGCCCTTGAGTTACTGATACCAATATTCTAGTCTCCCGTCTGTCCATTCTATTTTGCCCTCGGATAAAACACTTAACTCCAGTTTACTCCAGGGGCCCTATGACATGTCACATCACTCCTCATACCTCTCATCGCACAAGCCTTCAGCCCACAGAATGACAATAAAGGTTAGAAAAACTGTAATCAATCAAAGGAGCTGAAATTTCCTTCTCAATACAAAATGTTATGTAAATTGCCCGATTGAGGACACACTTCTAGCTGACAAAAGTGCGTCATTGATGGTGTAATCAATAACGATTGATTTTCTGCAAAGAGTTGACCTTTAAATAAAGAATTAGAAGTGACATACCTCATAACAGATTCTGCGGCTTCTCATAAAATGCAAACAAGATTACAAAAACAACATACACTTTTATTTAGCAAATAGAAAGGGGCCGTTTTATACAAACTGTAAACTAGGTACTGTAATCAATTTGTTGGGTATACCTTGAAGAACTGCAGCACACATACGAACCTGTACAGCAACCGTGATGTTTCCAAGTAGGACATGTTCCTCGATCGACATCCTTAGTGGACCTGGAACAACATTCCTGTCAACCAGTCCAATTTTTAGGCTAGGTTTGGGGTCAGGAATAGGAATATTCCAGATTCAGTACAAGTTAAGCTCAGCCGATGTTGATTGCCACAAATATGAATTTCCACTCGTCCCTCATTTTGTTTGAAAAAGCAAAACTTTGGGTTACAATTGAAATGAATGGGGCCAGTCCATAAATATATCCACAATATGCAAGTTAGCATGATTTGAACCTTTTCTGTGTAAAGTCGTATCCAGCTTTACAGTTTTGTCATCACAAAAACATAAAATTACTGTAAAAATGATTTTAACATATTAAATACTGTACTTTGAACAGAAGAATGCTTTTATAAAACTATTAGCTGGGGGGGTATATTTGCTGTTTGTTTGCACTTGTACTGAACCCAGAGTATTCCTTCAAGGCTGGGGTCGGGGCTTCAAAAACATTATCAACCAAACATTTCTGTCTGGTTTTGGGGTTAGTTCATGTTCACAAAAGCACAAGAATGTTGTTCCAGGACAAACAAAACATGTTAATCCAGGAACACAACCTACTTTGTGGAATCACGGAAACTGGTACAGTGCTTTAACTGCATGACAAACCCACATGAAAACAACACATACATTTGTTTTCTCTACTCACGATTAAGGACTTAAAGATAAAAAGCACTTGTGTTCACATCTCTATTTTAACATCTTACAACACATGTTTTAGTTTTTCTCCTGTTTATGTTACAATGCGCTAATTTCGTTGAGCATCTGAGGTTAAGGTTGTATCACCTTGGAATGAATGTTCATAAATAGTGGTACAATGCAGCTGATAAAGTTATGATCCAAGGGGTTTGTGCTGCCACTGTCACACAGTATCGTAAGCTCTCACCATTGTCACCAACTGTCATTTACAACCTCCTCCGAAAGGAACAGAGAAAAACAGCTCTCAACCGGAAATCACTGGTTTGTCTAAGTATATAGAACAACACCTGCAAAATCAAAAGATAAACCTGCAATCTTTGGTTTACAAAAAAGAGAAACTTGGCTCACTGTTATTTTATTCACTTCTAATTAAAGGACCACCCATGATTCCCCAGTGTTTCTGGGAATACCTTTGCATTTGCAATAAAAGAAGCACCTGGGACTTTTTCAGAATGTCACAAAGGTTCATTTAAAATGCTAATCACCTCACTGGAGAAAATAAATCGGATGTTGCTTAACTGAATGCTGCTGAAACCAACTATCTTATATATTCCATCATTAAAGCTAAAAATGCTATTTGAAACGTGGAGGTCATTAAGATGAACTTTCTATAAAACATATAGCTGAATATTTCCACAGCGGCATTGTGAAGAACGGGTCTTTGACAGGCAGATGAGTAAACAGAGTCTTCTGGAAAATTCCCTGGAGCAGATGTCCAATTTTAGACAAATATGTGTACTGAAGTTTGTTCATCTAGTCTCTCTCTCCCCAAGTTGTCCAAGTCGCACGAACACATTTACTCCATTCATATAGTTTGGAGTCAAACATATAGAGCGGTTGTAGTTCATTCTGTCAAGCTTTTAGAGAGGAGGAGAGTATTCGGGTAAGTGAGAAGGAAGCTGGCAAAGGCTGCTGATAATGATGTCCTCAGCATTTTGGTATTACTGAAGGCGAAATATGAGAGTCTTTCTCTTTAGAGTCAATGTGAACTATGTGGGTTATGAGAGTCAATGTGAACTAAATTGCTTTATATGATCAGCTAAAAGGGGGCAAACTGATCTGAAAGCTACCTTGATTTACAGTAATCGTTTTGGTCTGGTTTGCATCTTGCATTTTTTCCTAGTGCACTCTGAGAACAAGCTCATGCGTATCAGTTCGGTCAAATCCTGATGTTCGTGGGAAGCACTCACTGGATGGTAGGCCCTGGAATTAACTTAGATCAAGGGCAGTTGCATAACCTAACAAAACAGCTCAACAAATTATTAAAACTAGGATGGCAGTTTATAAGCCACAGATTCTGTTTGGGCAGGGAGAAACAATTTAAAATGGTTAAACTGTTTCAAGGCACATTGAGAGACAATGTACCTAAGGATGTGACATATGTTGGTAACCATACTCCCACCCATCTGACAGCTGACATAACAATTCAGGGGCTGGGCTCTGCACAATAACTATATGGATGATGCAAGATGGTTTTCATCCTGGATATGCTTTGAAGCGTTAGAAAGACCTACAGAGTGCTTCTTATAGTGTTTTCGGAAAGGTCACAACATCTTTCTAGGTAGCTGGACAGATGCGTTGCATAAGACACAGTTAAATTTTTCCGTTATGGATTAGCGTTATTTCACACTGTCCTAGAGCAAAGTTCATCCTCGTAGTTGGCAAAAAAACTGTTTAAAGGCAGCCGTGGTGCCTGGAACTACTTTTGTACATTTAGAGTGGATGGAATCAAAGAAGAAAAGCAGAGCTGGGATCTACATGAGGCTTCTTCTATCATTTATATACACTGTGATGGATACAAGTACACCGGCAGGTCTCTTGTGCACAGGGTTTCAAATAAAACATTGTTCCCTTTTAAAGCGTGAGAATAATGACAATCGAAGTGTAGGTAATGACTGATGAGATTACCACTGGGATCGTATTTTCCCTGTGCTGTGACAAGTGAAGGGTTGGTCGGTGAGGAAGGGGGTTGGGTTAGGTAAGGAAGGGATCTTTGACATCAAAATATAAAAAATTACATCCAAATATTATGGCCACTTCCACAGCTGATAAATCACATAGCAGAAAAATCCACTGCTCTTCGACTTCTTTGACATCACACCAATGCACACGTAGAGAACTAGGATGAGAATGGCTACTGCTCTCAAGTTACATTATGGGGTGGTTTGCACATACAATTTCACAACTAGCAGCGTAAGGAGATGCTGACTTAGCCAACTCTGATAAATGGTGAAAAATATAAACAACACTATGTACATTTTATTGTCGACAGTAGACGCAACCGGATTTCTCTACTCGTGAGCCGTTTACGTAAACTCACCTACAAGATATTTTACTAGTGACCTAACTCTTGTATTAACAACAGCAGTTCTACCACAACCACATGGGCATGCGCATGTATACACATTTTAAATGCATAACATGTATACATATGCATACATGGTTTATTCACATTATTTTCCATTTATGTCTTGCCACAACTGACCTGGTATCGTCAATCATAAATGCTGCGAATATTTTGCAGATAGTTATCCAGCATAAAGTGCCATCAATTGGAACATTCTTTTGTTTTCCGCAAGTTTCATGTAGTCCAATAAATGTTTTTAAGGTCTTCAGTGAAGCTTCTTTTTTTTTGGATTCCGTACTTTATAGAAACAAGGATTCTTTGTTGGGGTCAGATCTCACCCAATACTCAGAAGGTTATGGATTTGTGCTGCCCGTTTTGTGTTATGGGGTTTATCTTTTCTAGCGAGACATCTGCATCGCTATCCAAATTGCCTGACATGGAAGGCGACAGTTTCTCAAAGGTCTTTATCCCAGAGTCATCCTCCCTCTTCTGGTTCTCGTCCTCCTGGCAGAGGATACTGTGAGGGATCACATAGTTGCTGTTGTTGCCCTCTTTGGGGATGTGGCCCTTAGGCTGATACTGAGAAGTAGACGGAGGGCCACCGTTGTTGTTGATACTCACAATCTCTATAGTGTTGCTGCCAGGGCAGAGTCGATGGCAGCCCAGCAGGATGGAGAATGCCTTTCGGAAGTCAGCATTGAAGGCATAGATGATAGGGTTGAGTGAGGAGTTGGCCCAACCGAACCAGACAAAGACATCGAAGGTGGTAGAACTGATGCAGAAGAAGTCAGAGCTCTCGTTGGGGTTACAGAAAGGAACCATGCAGTTCAAGATGAAGAAGGGCAGCCAGCAGCACACGAAAACGCCCATGATGACCGAGAGGGTCTTGAGAACTTTGGTTTCACGCTTGAAGGACATCTTGAAGGAGCTTTCAGACTCCATACTGCCGTTGTTACCCATGCTACTGTGGCGGTTCTTGGCGCTTTCGGCCGCTCTTTCGAGTGCCGAGATCCGGCGTATCTGCTTCTGGGCAATGCGGTAGATGCGGGTGTAAGTGACCAGCATAATGGCCACAGGTATGTAAAAACTGATCAGGGAGGAGGAGATGGCATATGTCCGATTAAGGCTGGAGTCGCAGTTGTCTGGGGGAAGCTCGCCGTAGGTGCCGTTCAGCTCCGTGTAAATGGTCGCCTGGGCTTTGTGCCAGTTTAGCTGCACGGGGATGAAGGAGATAAGGATGGACAGCGTCCACGCCACACTTATCATGATGAACGCCACCTTAGGTGTCATCTTGCGCTCGTAGCGGAACGGGCTAGAAATGGCCCAGTAGCGGTCCACGCTGATGACGCACAGATTCAAGATGGAGGCGGTGGAACACATGATGTCAAAGGCCACCCAGACATCGCAGAAGGCGCCAAACGGCCAAAACCCTACAATCTCGGTGGCCGCTTTCCATGGCATCACCAAAATGGCCACCAGCAAGTCAGAAATAGCCAGCGATATAACAAAGAAGTTGGTGACTTTTGAGCGCAGGTGGCGAAACTTTGTGACCGCAGCGCAGACCAAAGTGTTGCCCAGCAGGGTGGTCAGGATGAGGAGCGAGAGGAAACAACCAGTCAGAACTCGCTTCGACGAATCGCGCTGTGACACACTGCTGTCCAGGACCGTGGAGTAGTTCACATCCATAGCTTCTTCACCGAGTCGATTGAGCAGTCACCCCATAATTCCACACCAAACCGAGAGTGCTTACACAGGAATCGGAGCAACTAGTTGATCTGGTTTGTCTGACGCTATGCTGACTGTAGGAGTCATCTTGCAAAACACATATCATAATCTCAATGTAAAAATCTCTTGAGGAACTCAAAAATAGATCCATGAACTCCCACAGATCTTCCCAATGAACATAATATGACTAAAAGAAGAAGAAGAAGAAAAACATACATTTAGTCTAATTATCACTTAATCTTGTTTATAAACAGATTAGTGTCTAATTAAGACCGTTTCTGCTTTCAGTACCTTTCAGCAGTTTGTTCATCGTCCCACAGCATACTCTCCTAAACAGGTTAAGCAAACACAGGCAGGCGTGATGATTAGCCTTATATATGAGCTTATCGATAGTCTATTGATCGGATTGCCGCTGCGTTGGTCTGATTTGTCCCCGTTAATGACAGCAGAAGCGCGTCCGTGTCATGTTGTTCCCAAAGCTGACTCTCCGTCCAGAGAGAGAGAGCCGGTGCCAGTTCGTTTGAGAAACAGCAAGAGGTGCGCATTTCAAGATTTCTCCGCTCCTTTTCTCAAGTGCTTTGCCAAAAGGCTTCACTTAACCGATGACAAACAAAGTCTTTCATTCCCCTCTGCGTTGCGTTTCTGTGTACATCCTCTATTGTGTTACGTTCAGCGCATCTCGATTCTACTGACCATAAGCTGCAAACGCACCAGACTCAACAGTAAAGTCATAGGCGCAATTTGGCGCACTTCTCGCGTTTCAGGCGTCCGATTTGTCCCCGTTCCATTTTGCGCGTGAAGAAAAAACATCTTCCTTCCTTTAGATTTCCTTAAAAGTGGTTTTAATGCGTTTGCATCGGTCTTGTAAGGAAAGGCTATTGTCGTCCCATGCACATCATGTGGAATTATAGCTCATACTCTCGTCCTGTCTCGCAGCATCACATGTGCATTAGCAGTCGAGCGTGCATATTCCTGCAATGTCAACGTTACAGTGCATTACTTAAAAATTAATAAATAAATAAATAAGATAAAAGAAAAAAAGAAGAAGAACAAAAAACACGGATTAGCTTTGAAAGTATCTATTGATTTCAATTTCTGCACCGTAAAAAAAACATATGTCTATCTCTGGGGACTGATGCGAATAGTCTTGAACATCATCAGGTTTGTTTTTGTCAGTGCAATAGTTTCCTTGAGTTTTTCAGAAGGCTTGCGGTCAGTCTCCTGTGCTGGGCTTACACTGAGAAGCTCTGACAGGTCTGAAGTTATGGCAAGCCATTTAAACATGTATTCCATCAAACTAATTTAATGTTACTAAGTAGGCTACTCCTTTTTTAAACACTGTTAAGAAATCATACTCATATATTTTTTCCAATTTAATTTTACTAGCAACTATTCAGTAGACACCAACACTTATTCCATAGTGATTCATATCTAATAATGTAGTCAAGTTCTTTTTTGTATTCTTGTAATTTTATTTTTATTTTTATTCAATGAATTCTATGGTGATCTGTGGTTCAGATATCAGATATTCACTTCATACTCCAACTGTTACTCATACTTTGTATTAGATATCATACAATTGTGATAGATATTAGTGTCTCATAAATATTAAATATTAAAATTGCTAGCCAATAATAGATACCTAACAAGTAATTTAAAAAATAAAATAAAATAAAGCCAGTAACACAATAGTAGTTATTCTGAAGAAGTAAACATTAACTTGGCTTGCCATACTTAAGTACCTTTGTAGGACGTGGCCATCAAAAACCCTTATAAATCGATTATAAAATATACATCATGGACGTTTAATTTCTCCTAGTTGCAAAATAATTACACATACGCCATTTTTTTTCTTTTTTTAATCGTTATACATCAATACACAATACAGCTTAATGACCAATACCTTATGTGCTTTCAGAACATGGAATGCAGTTCTGATTAAATAACCTTAAAACTAGAGCAGAACAGGTTATTTTAAAGGGGGAAAAAAACATGGCTTAAGCAGGCTTTTGCATATGAAATGGCTCAATGAGGCCATCTGCTGGAACAGATTATTTAGAGTTGTGAATGAGTCAGTATGACAACATTACGGTGAACGAGAAGTGCAAAACAAATCACAATTCTGAAAACAAAATAACAAATTACAAACGCAAATGCAAGTCTAAAAAACAAAATAATAATTCAGAAAACACAACAACAATTCAGAAAACATTATAACATTCAGAAAACACAATGACAAATTCGAAAACAAAATAACAAGTCAGAAAACACAACGACAAATCCGAAAACAAATTAACAAGTCAGAAAACACAACCACAAATCCGACAAACCAGAAGAGGTAGGTATAGTTTGAGACAGTGCCATTGGTTTGGGATTACTCACCGCTGACTGGACGAGACATCTGTCAATCACCGTATACAGGGAAGAACCAGCCGAAGAACAGCAGAGTCGTGGTAGAAAGTTCGGAGATGGTATTAAAGTAGCTCAGTTTAAATGTATTGTATGAATTGCCCTTACTATGGAATACAAAATATCTATTTACATTTAGTTAAAAATGGCTGTAAATCATCAGCTCTAGTGGTGCAGATGGATAAGCGTGTGTCATTGGCTTTTTGACGCGATCGACCCGGGTTCGATCCCGTCTTTTGCCGAACTTTCCTCCCTTTTCAAATCTCGTTTTAGCAATGGATTATATTTACACTAAGTGAAAATAGCAGTATTTTTAACAATATGCTAATTACACTAATTGCAAATACCTATTTACACTATTTTAAAATAGCAGGATTTCTACTATCAGGTATACTACTTGTTGCAAATAGTGGCAATTATCTGCACTTCAGCATTGTAGTACATTATAAAACAGTATGCAATAATAACGTATTGAGTGTAAATTATAATTTTAATTTTAATTATTAAATGGATGCCACCTTATTGATACAATAAAGCCCTCCCTACACCATCCCTAACCCTACCCGATACTTTATTTTCAACTTTTTGATTATTTTCTTAATTTTTATTGAAAATAAATGCCTTTACGATGAGATTTGAAAAGGGAGAAAAAAAAGTGCGGCAAAAAGCGGGATCAAACCCGGATCGATCATGTTAAAAAGCCAACGACAAGCACTTATCCATCTGCGCCACTAGAGCTGATGTGTTACAGCCACTTTTAACTAAATGTAAATATACACTCTGTATTTTTTATTCCAGAGTAAGGGCCATAGAAATCTGATTCCGTACAATCACCCTGTCACTATAATTCAATGTGAGAATGTTTAAAATATATATTCTTAATTTTGAAAATTAATGTCAAAATTAATATTTTTTATAAATTAATTTCATTAAAAAACATGAAGAGGTGCAGTAGAGTGATATTATCAGATGGTAATACCATGGTATTTTGATATATACTGTGGTCTTGAATGATTAACATATTTAGCCAATGGTAATTATACATTGTCATGCATGGTACATGTCTAAAAAACATGATACTTTAGGTACATTTTGCCAATGAAAAGCAAATGTTCTATGTACACAGTTATACATATTTAAATTACTTCTGCCTTTTAATATTGGCTAGCTTCAATATTCAATTCTAAGGCAAGTCAGACGGTGTGCTTCATCCACCAGAACATTAGGTTAATGACAGTACCTTGGACAGCGCCCACAAATGCATTGCCTGGGTTAATAACTCAAATCCTAGGGCTTACCACAAGCCTTCTCATTGGACTTGCCTGACTCTTAGTACATGTGGGTCAAGCTTTCCATTGGTTTCAAATGGAAGATTTGATAGCCATTCAGTTAGAAGGATTTTCAAGTTCATTTAGCCCTAGCACAAAAGTCAGCAAGAATCAAGTGACAGTTTCAGGCCACAGCACAAATGAGCCTTTTGTGTCTTTGTCAGTGTCATCGGACTCTTGAAAGAGTTGTACTATACCTTCCAAAGGTAAAGTTCCTTGACTGGTTTTGGCTTGGCAAGGACAGCGAGGTCGAAACTTGTGTTTTCAAGTATTAGTCCATAATCTCCTGAAACTCTTTGGCGGCAGCTAACATAAGCTGAGAGCTAATGAAATGAAATTCAGCTGATAAGACACTATAAAGCTGGGGAAAATATCTGCCTTTCTGCTTGATATCTTCACATGCTGTTTACAGCTGAGTGTTTTCCAAGAAACGCAGTGAACTAACAAAGAGGTCCAGGGAGAGGACAGACAAACACAAAGCTATTGATGCGTTCAGTCGATTCCTCGAGTATATCAGAGGCACAATTATTTTCGATGAGCAATCTTCACACTAGAATGAGACGGCTAGACTGATGGGATTTTTTCCTAGGCTTAACAGTGTAAAACAGAGACTGATATAACGTAATTGGTAGTACCCACTAAAAAAATTCAAAAACTAAATTTTGATTAATGGCAAAGCAGAGTGCAACAATGTTTGTTAATGCTACTAATGAAAAATACTACATATCTAGAGACCAGAGATTTTTGACTTGGTCCATTAAGCAAACACCCCAAACATTTTAGCATTATGGCATTTAGTATTTCTCATGCACTCGAAATAAAGATTCCAAAAGGTTTTTTTTTTTTCGCAGCAATGCCAGAAGAACCATTTTGGGTTCTCCAAAGAACCTTTCAGTAAAGAGTTTTTGTTTTTCTTAATGTTAAGAACGTTTTAATAATCTAAAGAACCCTTTCTTCTATAAAGAACCTTTTATGCAATAGAATTATTTGGATATTAAATGTTCTTCGTGAACTACAGATGCTAATAAAGAACAGATTCATTACTGTTTACAGGTGAAGTAGGAGTTTAGTGCCTAAAATAGGTGATAATATAATAAAAAGTAATGTTCTCATTCAATCTCATGTCGATTCAAACCCATATGATTTAATTTTTTCTAAAGCTACTGTACATTTCTGAATAATAGAATGGCTACTGTTCAGAAAGCGAATGGAAACTGGGGGTGTCATGCTCTCAAAAGGTCAAAACACTATAAAAGTACCATAAAAGTAGTCTGTGACTTGAGCACTATATTAAGTCGCCTGAAGGCATACAATACCTGTGTGGGGGGAACAGACCGAAATGTATTAATTGATATTCTTCCCTTCCACCAGCTCTCAGATCTTATTTATGCATTTATGCATATATTTGGCGAGCCACACATTGAGAATCAATGATATTTGCCATTATTTACATCAAACCTGGCATGGCACTATATTTGAATTGCCAGTTAGCAAAATTTGAATTGGGGTAGAGGAGACAATTATTACATTCTGGTCAGTTTCTAATACAACACACACACACACACACACACACACACACTATCATTCAATGCTTTGGGGTTGGTATGATTTTTTTTTTTTTAAGGTTTCTTATGTTCACTAAGGATCATTCAATGCTTTGGGGTTTGTATGATTTTTTTTTTTTTAAGGTTTCTTATGTTCACTAAGGATTTATTTATTTGATAAAAAATACAGTAAAACCATAATAATGTGAAATATTATGTTAAATGCTGCCTGTCTAGTGTGGTGAGCTAGTAACAAAAAATCATTTAAAAAAATTTAGAGTTTAATGTATATGTTTAATTTATAATACATACATACATATATATATATATATATATATATATATTGAGAACTGATAAATATTAATAATTGTATTTATAATTTAAGGCAGGCTATTTAAATGAGAAACTAAGTCAGCACTAATGTAGCATCATGTTTTTTGTTAATCTTATTAGTCTTATTTGCATCTCAAATGTGTCTCAACGATGTTTAGATATTCTGAAGACAGAGATACTGATAAGAAAATAATGTTATGCAGTGTGGGATGAACTGAGACTTCCAGAGCTTTACGTTTGCACAGCTGCAGTTTTATAGGCAATTGCTCTCATTAAGTTTAAAAGCAGCAATTGGCACAGTTTTGTACCATTTTATTTCAACCTCTTCATTTGCACCCGCTGTACAGACAGAGTCAAAACACTTAAGCATTTCTTGTCGGGGGATCGCTAATCATTTGGCTTGTCTAATGAAACTTTCAGCTGCCATGAAGAGCAAAGATCTCACTTAAACACGTTAATGTGTGTCACCCAGATCCTTCCTCTCATCAAGATCTCTTACAAGATGGCTAGAAGTCATGCAGGGGGTTTTTGAGATACAAAGAGTCCAATTTCACATGACCACCCACTGCTAAGAGCAATGTCAAGCTTATGACTTGGAACATCAAGGACCACAAATCCTCTTTGACATCTCGGCGCATATCTGACTAGCGGGTATTAGACGAGCGCAGAGATTCAACATCGAATTCTAATCCTCCAATTGAGAGCTGTCGTATCACAACTTCTCGTGTCCATTACTAGTTATGATTAGTAATGAGTGTGTTTTTATGGGGCACTTGGTTTGTGTGAAAGCTGAAAACCTTTGTATATGGCCTTTTGAAGACTTTCCCTAAGGCTCACAATGGAGCTCTAATCGAAAAGGCAAGAGAATCGAAAACCCCATGAGGCACCTGATGCGCTTTTCTCTCCCAGTAATAGTTCTCTTGAGCATATCGTTTTAAAGAGGATAGATTCCCTGGAGAGGGCTATTCATTCCCCCCTCTGTGCCTGCTAACCGATGTTTGCTTTAACCTTGGGAAGGTACTGTGTTCTCCTGCCAACATTTTTACAGATAATTTTGATATTGCCCAGCACTTTATACAAAAAACAACAACATGTTTTTTTTGTATTAAAAAAGGCTGATTTATGGAGTTTAAGTGCTGTTTATGTATGGGAAAAATGGATTTGTTGGCAAGATAAACTTGCCAATATATAAATTATTTTTATTACTTTGAACTCTCAAACATAATACATTCTTAAAAATAAAGGTGCTTAAAAGGTTCTTCAAAGCGATGCCACAGAAGAACCATTTGTGGTTCCACAAAGAACCATTCAGTCAAAGGTTCTTTAAAGAACCATCTCTTTCTTACCTTTTTATAATCTGAAGAACCTTCTTTCATCACAAGAATATTTTGTGAAACAGAAAGGTTCTTCAGATGTTAAAGGTTCTTTATGGAACCATTTAGACAAAAAGGTTCTTCTCTGGCATCATGAAGCACCTTTATTTTTAAGAGTGTATTTCCATTTAAATCTGCTACAGTAGGCTGTCATCCCAGGTGGGTTGTAACAGAAATACAAAATGTGATCTTTTAAATTTTGCCAATAAATGTATTTATATTTTATACACAACAATATATATATATATATATATATATATTATGTCATGTTAATATTATTACAATTTAAATTAATTGGTGAGGCACAACCGATTTATATTTTAATATATTTTAAAATGCAATTTATTCCTGTGATGGCCAAGTTGAATTACAATTACTCCAGTCTTCAGTGTCACATGATCCTTCAGAAATCATTCTAATATGCTGATTTGGTGCACTAGAAACTTTGACATTTTCACGCAGCATCTGATTCTTACTTGTTTAGGTTGCCAGCAGGAAATAGATCAGACTGGTGTTAGTTTGTGTGAAACTAGAAGTCACGCCATTTCTGTTCCTTTGTTGTCTGAATATGATGCTCAAGTCAAATAATATAGCTGAGATATACAAACTATAATGTACGTTTAAAAAAAGGAGATTCCTCAAGAGGGCTACTCAGTGTCACCTCAATACCTGGAAAGTGCTGCTTTATTTAACCTTGAGAAGGTCTTGTTAAGCACTCCTATCGATTATATTTTTGACATCATTTCGATCCTGGGTCTTGGATGGATTACAAGACCATAATGTCAGGAATGGTCTGCATCCTGACTGTTCAGGGTCCCTCATACACATGTAAATGGATAGGACAGGTGTGTTGATTGCCTAGAATGAAGTCACACAAAGTAATTCTACATACTGCCTCTCTTGGCTGTTGGTCAAATCAGGTAATAGATGAGCAATGAGAGCAATGAGCAATGAATAGTGGGTTATTCAGTCTCAACTCCTGGCAAATGATGTTTCTTTATTTGACATATTTACAGCTGTAGCAAAACTCAATTACATCTCTATATATAGCCCAAGTCTATGGGATTTTGTTGCACTTTTTATTAGCTACCAGGCCAAAACACACACATACACACTTTACATACATGCATACTGTATATTTACTGATGCTCAAGAAGGCAACACAATGCATTAAAGGGATAGTTCTTACCCTCATGTCGTTCCAAACCCGTGAGACCACCGTTCAACTTCGAAACACAAATTAAGATATTTTTTATGTATTCTGAGAGCTCTCTGACCCTCCCATAGACCGCAAGGGTATTACCACGATCAAGGTTCAGAAACGTAACAAGGAGATCGGTAAAGCTACGAGAATAATTTTTGTGCGCAAAAGAAAAAAAAAAGACTTTATTCAACAATTCGTCTCCTCCACGTCATCCTAGCGCCGTTTTGGAGAGTATCCACTGAACGCAAACAGCGTATGCTGTTCTGTGTCAGCTGCGCCACGCGGATACATTTTCTACGTTGTTTGTGCTTTGATTTGAACTAAAACAATGTATCCGTGTGGTGTGGCTGACACAGAACAACATACGCTGTTTGCATTTGTGCGCTGTTTTGCGCACAAAAAGTATTCTCGTAGCTTCATAAAATTAGGGTTGAACCCCTGATATCACATGGATTACTTTACCGATCTCCTTGCTACGTTTCTGGACGTTGATCGTGGTAGTACCCTTGCTGTCTATGGGAGGGTCAGAGAGCAGTCAGAATGCATCAAAAATATCTTAATTTGTGGTCTGAAGATGAACGAAGGTCTTACGGGTTTGTGACGACATGAAGGTGAGTAATTAATGACAGAATTATAATTTTTGGGTGAACTACAAGATGGCTAGAAGTCATGCAGGGGGTTTTTGAGATACAAAGAGTCCAATTTCACATGACCACCCACTGCTAAGAGCAATGTCAAGCTTATGACTTGGAACATCAAGGACCACAAATCCTCTTTGACATCTCGGCGCATATCTGACTAGCGGGTATTAGACGAGCGCAGAGATTCAACATCGAATTCTAATCCTCCAATTGAGAGCTGTCGTATCACAACTTCTCGTGTCCATTACTAGTTATGATTAGTACTGAGTGTGTTTTTATGGGGCACTTGGTTTGTGTGAAAGCTGAAAACCTTTGTATATGGCCTTTTGAAGACTTTCCCTAAGGCTCACAATGGAGCTCTAATCGAAAAGGCAAGAGAATCGAAAACCCCATGAGGCACCTGATGCGCTTTTCTCTCCCAGTAATAGTTCTCTTGAGCATATCGTTTTAAAGAGGATAGATTCCCTGGAGAGGGCTATTCATTCCCCCCTCTGTGCCTGCTAACCGATGTTTGCTTTAACCTTGGGAAGGTACTGTGTTCTCCTGCCAACATTTTTACAGATAATTTTGATATTGCCCAGCACTTTATACAAAAAACAACAACATGTTTTTTTTGTATTAAAAAAGGCTGATTTATGGAGTTTAAGTGCTGTTTATGTATGGGAAAAATGGATTTGTTGGCAAGATAAACTTGCCAATATATAAATTATTTTTATTACTTTGAACTCTCAAACATAATACATTCTTAAAAATAAAGGTGCTTAAAAGGTTCTTCAAAGCGATGCCACAGAAGAACCATTTGTGGTTCCACAAAGAACCATTCAGTCAAAGGTTCTTTAAAGAACCATCTCTTTCTTACCTTTTTGTAATCTGAAGAACCTTCTTTCATCACAAGAATATTTTGTGAAACAGAAAGGTTCTTCAGATGTTAAAGGTTCTTTATGGAACCATTTAGACAAAAAGGTTCTTCTCTGGCATCATGAAGCACCTTTATTTTTAAGAGTGTATTTCCATTTAAATCTGCTACAGTAGGCTGTCATCCCAGGTGGGTTGTAACAGAAATACAAAATGTGATCTTTTAAATTTTGCCAATAAATGTATTTATATTTTATACACAACAATATATATATATATATATATATATATTATGTCATGTTAATATTATTACAATTTAAATTAATTGGTGAGGCACAACCGATTTATATTTTAATATATTTTAAAATGCAATTTATTCCTGTGATGGCCAAGTTGAATTACAATTACTCCAGTCTTCAGTGTCACATGATCCTTCAGAAATCATTCTAATATGCTGATTTGGTGCACTAGAAACTTTGACATTTTCACGCAGCATCTGATTCTTACTTGTTTAGGTTGCCAGCAGGAAATAGATCAGACTGGTGTTAGTTTGTGTGTGTGTGTGTGTGTGTGTGTGTGTGTGTGTGTGTGTGTGTGTGTAAATATTCCTATTTACACATGCTAAATGAAACTAGAAGTCACGCCATTTCTGTTCCTTTGTTGTCTGAATATGATGCTCAAGTCAAATAATATAGCTGAGATATACAAACTATAATGTACGTTTAAAAAAAGGAGATTCCTCAAGAGGGCTACTCAGTGTCACCTCAATACCTGGAAAGTGCTGCTTTATTTAACCTTGAGAAGGTCTTGTTAAGCACTCCTATCGATTATATTTTTGACATCATTTCGATCCTGGGTCTTGGATGGATTACAAGACCATAATGTCAGGAATGGTCTGCATCCTGACTGTTCAGGGTCCCTCATACACATGTAAATGGATAGGACAGGTGTGTTGATTGCCTAGAATGAAGTCACACAAAGTAATTCTACATACTGCCTCTCTTGGCTGTTGGTCAAATCAGGTAATAGATGAGCAATGAGAGCAATGAGCAATGAATAGTGGGTTATTCAGTCTCAACTCCTGGCAAATGATGTTTCTTTATTTGACATATTTACAGCTGTAGCAAAACTCAATTACATCTCTATATATAGCCCAAGTCTATGGGATTTTGTTGCACTTTTTATTAGCTACCAGGCCAAAACACACACATACACACTTTACATACATGCATACTGTATATTTACTGATGCTCAAGAAGGCAACACAATGCATTAAAGGGATAGTTCTTACCCTCATGTCGTTCCAAACCCGTGAGACCACCGTTCAACTTCGAAACACAAATTAAGATATTTTTTATGTATTCTGAGAGCTCTCTGACCCTCCCATAGACCGCAAGGGTATTACCACGATCAAGGTTCAGAAACGTAACAAGGAGATCGGTAAAGCTACGAGAATAATTTTTGTGCGCAAAAGAAAAAAAAAAGACTTTATTCAACAATTCGTCTCCTCCACGTCATCCGAGCGCCGTTTTGGAGAGTATCCACTGAACGCAAACAGCGTATGCTGTTCTGTGTCAGCTGCGCCACGCGGATACATTTTCTACGTTGTTTGTGCTTTGATTTGAACTAAAACAATGTATCCGTGTGGTGTGGCTGACACAGAACAACATACGCTGTTTGCATTTGTGCGCTGTTTTGCGCACAAAAAGTATTCTCGTAGCTTCATAAAATTAGGGTTGAACCCCTGATATCACATGGATTACTTTACCGATCTCCTTGCTACGTTTCTGGACGTTGATCGTGGTAGTACCCTTGCTGTCTATGGGAGGGTCAGAGAGCAGTCAGAATGCATCAAAAATATCTTAATTTGTGGTCTGAAGATGAACGAAGGTCTTACGGGTTTGTGACGACATGAAGGTGAGTAATTAATGACAGAATTATAATTTTTGGGTGAACTAACCCTTTAAGAGCAGGATGATGATGTGTAAATTCTTCTCATTTTGTTTAACAATCATATTTTTTCATTTAGTGCTGGACTTCACAAGTTACATAAATACTTACATGTTTCCCAGAAGACAAAATAAGTACAATTCACCTTGATCATTTAAAAAGTTTACACCCCGCGTCAGTACATGTTTTCACCTTATATAATAGTTATGTATGAGTCCCTCAATTGTCCTCAGTGTTAAAAGATGGATTTCAAAATCACACAGTCAGTGTTGGAATGGGTTCACATATTCTGAAGATGGTGAAAAACCAAAGAATGTGCAGGAGCTGGAGGATTTTTCTGAAGAACAGCAGGCAGTTGAACTGATCAGGACCAACAAGGGATTAATGAACAAATATCACAAAACAGAAAGACAGTCGTGGATCATCCAGGATATGACACATAGTATTAAGATTCAAGATGTAAACTTTTGAATGGGGTCATTTTTATAAATTCAGTTATTATTTTGTCTTGTGGAGAATATATAAACATCTGTTATGTGAAATAGCTTATTCAGGACAATACTAAATAAAAAATAGCATGCAATTTTCATGATCCCTCTTTGTTTCATTTATTAACATTTTGCACATTCTGCAAGGGGTATGTAAACTTATGAGCACAACTGTGTATATATATATATATATACAGTATATATATTACACATGAACACGCATTATATAAATATAAAATTTATAAATTGAACACACCAGCAACCACCCACTACACAGACAAGCACCACTCACATTGTCTTGTACAAATCCAGTTATAATTGTCTTTTTCTTTTTTCATTGGCTTTAGTGACCTCAAATCAAAATGATAGACAGTGGATGCAATTTTTATTCATGGTCATAGTCCAGTTTACCATGTGGCTGACACATGCGTGACACACAAATGAGTATGTTCTAATGCAGTGGTTCCCAACCCTGGTCCTGGAGGCACCCCAACACTGCACATTTTGCATGTCTCCTTTGCATGTGCCTCGAGGACCAGGGTTGGGAACCACTGTTCTAATGGAAAGAAGATTAGACATGCTATTTGCATTAAAGAGCAACTTCAAATGACTTTCCCTGTCTCGTCACACAGCCCTTGCTCTCTAATCAGTCTGGGAACCATGAGGAGGCAAAAGCAGACGAAGTAACGAGTGTCCCTAATGACCCTTAGTTCATTTAATTTGTCCTCAGGATGGTAATAATTGGACTCCATTATGACCTCGGTGCCGTAATTAAACTGCTGCCTGGTGATATTCTACACACTGGCATGTAGTTATCAGTAGTGATTATCAGCAACGAGAGAGAGAGAGTGACAAGCTACAACTTTTCTGTCAACCCACAATGAGAAGTCTTTTCAAAGGCAGCTATTTTTCCAAGTATGATATGTCATTAGAATAGCAAAGCAATGCAGACAGGTCCATTAACAGGCCAAAGGCACATGGGGTGGGAGAGCAAATTAATCAAACTCCTATCTACCATTTCAATGTTTGCTAAATTGGATAGACGAAAGGGCCTGCATTTCAATCAGCAACTGGTCTGCCATTTGACTTAAGGCTGTGCGGCGAGATGCAGACAGGTCCATTAACAGGCCAAAGGCACATGGGGTGGGAGAGCAAATTAATCAAACTCCTATCTACCATTTCAATGTTTGCTAAATTGGATTGACGAAAGGGCCTGCATTTCAATCAGCAACTGGTCTGCCATTTGACTTAAGGCTGTGCGGCGAACATGTGACCTTGCCGTTTAATCATCAGCCGTTTCAACTTTGATGTCTTGACTGACATTTCTGCCAATCCAATTTACACCAGTTTACACTTTTAACAGCTGGTCAGTTGGTCCAACGCGGTCCAGACATATTTTATTTTGAAAACTTGAAAATATATAGATTTTTTTTTTTTTCATCTGGCCAGCTAATACATCTCTGCCACCAACCGAATCAATCTTGTCCTGAGATTGAGCATTAAGGTTAATCTCTTGCTTCACCAAGCATTTCCAGATGATAATTGGCAAGTTTTTGCTTGAGAAGATTTCAAGGAAACCGAAAATTGGAAATGAAGAAAATTGAAAGCAAGCGTTCTGATGATCTTCACAAATCATCACGATAATAGAGTAAATCGATTGCTTTTTAAAGGCCTTTTTATTACTTTTTGACAAGGACACAACAGATTGTCTATAGCAAATGCAATGGTCACACTTTATTTTAAGGTCCAATTCTCATTATTAATTTACTATTAAATATGACTTTTGCCTCATTAAACTCCAGATTACTGCTAAGTAAGGTAGTTGATAAGTTTAAGTAATGGGTAGGATTAGGGATGTAGAATATGGTCATGCAGAATATGTTCTTTATAAGTACTAATAATTGGCAAATAAGCTAGTAATATGCATGCTAATAAGCAACTAGTTAATAGTGAAAACTGATCCCTCCCTATACTAAAGTGTTACCAATGCAACATGTCTTTTCCAGTTACTCTATGTTCTCTATGCATTTGAACATGGTTAAAAATAGCCCCGAATCATGTGACAACAAATAGCATGTGACAGCAAAGAGCATTTGGCAGGAATTCAAGCAGAGAGTGCACATTGAATATGGGGTCATATAGCCTATATAACTGTTATGAGACTTCAACTTTCAGTACTGACCTCTTTCATTCGTCCTTTCTTTCTTTCAGATTACAATTCATCCTGAATGCTTTTTTGGCAGTCTCTCTGGCTGCCGAATTTTGTTCTGTTTGCTGTGCTATATATATCTTTAACCTGAATGAAGATAGCAATCATTCTGATAAGAAGTGAAACAGTCACCTTGATATCTGCAGCTGGATCTTACATCAAAAAGTTTCAAGATTAAGTTCTCTTTGGGTCAGTATGGACATGCAACCTACCTCTTTGAAGAAATCCTTATCAAGCTACGGAATTTAAAATATTAAAGGGGTCCTATTTTCACTTTTTGAATTTTAGTCAGTGTGTAGTGTGTATGTTTGGGCATAAAAAAGATCTTCAAACTTACAAATCTCAAAGTCCACTCCAAAGGGAGATATTTCATTTTTTTTTAAATCCCTTTTCAAGAACTACAACAAACGGCTCGTTTGGACTCCAGCGTTTGTTTTCCGGGTTTTGTGATATCACAAAGCGGTCCATTATAATATCATTAAAATAATTCCCGCCTACAGAAATTCGAATGGTTGGGGGGCAGGGAGGGCCGAGGTCGTGTTTTTGTATCACTGTATTTCTGAAGGAAACCGACTGTCTTCAGAAAAATGGATGTCATTTTCATTTAATCTTGCATGTAATGTCTAATAAAGCAGTGTTTTTTTGAGTGGAGCGCTGCTTTGTGTACAGCCATTACCGGTTAACCTTGATCGCTACCACTCCAACAGCGCCTCCTGCTGGCAGAGAATGAGTTTGCATATATATGCCGCCTGGGAAACACTGGACTATGGTATAAATAAATTAAACTGTATAACAGTTTCACTGCAATTCATGTTATAATGTTAGAACATTTGGGCGGTGTTATGCAAATGTTCCCACATAGTGAGGTAGATATGTGGGGGCGTGTTCGAACGAGCCGTTTTAGGGGGGTGTGGCTTGGATTTGAGACTTTAGTCTTTGCAAATTTACAGATCTTCTTTATGCACCAAGAGCTTGTAACACTCCAAAGAGAAAGGAAAAAATTAAATCGCATCATATAACCCCTTTAACTAAACCGGAGCAGATGGAACTTGCTGCTTTGGCAAGGGGCGGGGCAGTACTGAAACACTGTCTAAGCTGTTCACCAATGACAACGCACTGGGACAGCTAACCAATCACATTTCATTTTTCGGAAGGCGGGCCTTCATCAAACCCGGAACTAATCGAGCCGTTTGTGCCAGGATGGGGAGAAAGGTATTGCAATAATGTAAATTATGTAAAAACCAAGCATGAGAGCATCTAGTACACCCCCAAAACAAATTCAAGACATTGTAAAAGAGCATAATAGCAATTTTTTACAATTTGATTTAATTAATATATTTATTTTAAGCAGTAAACAGGTAAATACAGAGTTTTATAGTAGGCCAGATCTACATTCTGAGATAGTAACTAAGACGATATTAGAGAGACTAATACCTTCTACCTAATATTTATTTATTTATTTATTTATATGCTGTTGCTTATCAAAGACAACAGTCTCGACCCATCCCAAAGGAAATACGCAACCAGTGTCATGATTAAACATATAAAATGTGCAATCATCATTGTTTTGATGTTGTAACACCTTCAACTGAAGCTTTCAGATGAGACTTTGTCAAGTCAATATCAAAGTTTGTCTTTTTTATCGTCAAATTTTATCGTCACATTTTATAAGTATTCGTGCTTTAAGTGTTTTAATAGTGCTTCAATCATGCAGTGCTTTACAAACTGTAAGACAGGTAGAGCTAAATAAACCTATCACTGCATCTAAACCAACAACATGTTTATTAGATCCAGTACCAACTAAATTACCAAGAGTTGTTATTTGTAGCAGAAGAACTGCTTCTCAATATTATTAACTCATCGTTACACTATAGATCATGACATAATCATAGATCGATTACAAAACTATTTAGAGACAGTCTTTAAGATAGTTTAGATCCTACCTGTCTGATCGTTACTATTTTGTTTATTTAAATGGGAAATAATCTAAATTAACGCCAGTAAAGTTTAGAGTGCCACAAGGACCTGTCTTAGGCCCTCTGCTATTTCCAATATAAATGTTGCCCCTTGGTAATATTATTAGAAAATATGGGATTCATTGTTATGCTGATGATACTCAACTATACATTTCAACAAGACCAGATAAAACTAACTAAATTACCTAAGTTAACAGAGTGTGTTAAAGATGTAAATGACTGCATGGCCAATAATATTCTCACATTAAATTCGAATAAGACAGAGATATTACTTATTGGACCAAAACAACAGTACAGAGAATCTCTTAAACTACAACGGGCATCTAGAAGGATGTACTGTTACTTCCTTTGCAGTCAAAAATTTGTTTGTAAGCTATATTAGACAACAACTTTTCTTTTGAAAACCAGTCTTCCACCACGCTACAATCCATCACGCTTCTTAAGGTTGCAAAACAACAAAAATCCAACCATTATCTCAGAGGTGCAAACAGTAAGGAATAAAAGGCCAACAAATTAAGAGTCCTTTTCTTATAAAAACCTCAACTTTTAATAACTTACAAATCCAGGGTCACACAGCCTTGAAGGATTTTTCTCTTTTAAGTACCATCAACAATATCTGAGAGTCTAGGATGATGGGGAAAAAATAATTATTCAGGTGGACCTGCAGTGCTGGCAGAAGTTTCACCCAGGTCACTGACATCTCCTCTCATCTCCTGAACTCACTAAAGTTCTGGTCTTTGATCCCTAGCTAGTATGTTAACACCTCATGCAGAACGTTCCTGGCCACTGAGTTGAGACATGAACAAGATATTCTGCTTTATGCAAAATGGACGACTGGAATGGAATACTACTGTACTGTCAAAGCCCCTTTAGGGCAAGTCAGTCTGCTCAATGGCCATATTCATAACACCCCCAGGCAACTATTTCCAGCCTTGGAAATACAGCTTGAAACAGGAAAGACCAAATGCTACAAAACTGTTGGTCAAGTTTACATTTTAATAAAATATTTCAAATAAAGAATACATTGTGTAAACTGTGCTTCTTTGTCTCAAATCATACAAATGAATGGTAAAAGAGACGACTGGTTAATTTACTGTTCTTTAACTAAAGGCAGGACTTCAATTAAGTGTTGTGATGCCTCTTTCAAACCTTTATTGGCTTTAAAGGCGAGACTACAGACGTCATATTTACTATTATAATATCTCCCAATTCATACATGTACATGTGGACTCCCTGTTTGATCTATCTGATACTGCACTGGGCATGCATTATTCATACACTGTGCACAATATATGCACATGCATATGGCATATTTCAAAAACTGCATGACAGGCATGACTGTTTACCAATCTGAACATAACTTACTTGCAATAAAAGATAGATGCGAATTATTGTGAGATAATTATTAAGAAATAAACTACTGAATCTACTTTCAAGGTTGTAAATGAGATCACGAAAAAAAAATACTTTAGCCTATTTAGTGCTTTTATTTAATGTATAGAGAGGGAGAAAAACGCCAGACTCATACCCTCTCCACCTCCATGAACATCATGGCTCAATGTGTTACATGCATTTTTTTTTATATATGAATGTACACTATTAATCAAAAGTTTGGGGTCTGTAAGAATAATACTTCTATTCTGCAAGAACACATTAAATTAATCACGTGACAGCAACAATATGCATAAAAAGGCATTTATAATGTTACAAAACAATTCCATTTCAAATACATCAAAAGGTATCGCGACTTTCACAATAAAAATGCTTAATTATTAGGCAGCATACAGGTATCTGTTTTAAATATTGACAAATATTGATATTGTTTTAAGTTTTTGACCACCAGATCAGCATATGCTGAAGTATCACGTGACACTGAAAACTGGAGTAATAATGCTGAAAGTTCAGCTTTGATTCACAGGAATAAACTACATTACATATTAAAATAGAAAACAGAAACTATAAACTGAATAATATTTCATAATATTATTTTTGTGCTGTATTTTTGTTTAAAAACGTTTGTGGTGAGCACAAATGTAATATGTTTTATTCATACTTATTACTATAATGATTGTTTTTCAGTAGATATAGAAACTTACTGTAAGATGACTGTATGGATTTTTAAGCGCATGCCCTGATGCATTCTTTTCTCTGCAGTTTTTTTTTCTTCTTTTTTTTCGTTTTAGAATTCAGACACAGCCAGTGTCTCCATATGTAGAGTCAGGGCAGGTAAAGATAACATCTGTCTTAGCTGAAGCTTGTTAAATCACTGCTAGAGCTGCCTCCTCTCTCGCTGTCTCTCTTTTGTGAGTGTCTGCTAGAAACCATCCGATTCCCCACGGATCCAGCTTATTTGCTTCACAACCCACCTCAAAATAACTTCCTGCCCACGGACCACACTTCACCTGGCTGCACTTTTGTTTCAGGATCCTAAAAAGGAACTGTGTGTGTGTTGGCTGCTGGGCTACAGGTACTGTATGCCGTTATAAATGTTGTACATTGCATTTACTTGTACCATATGCAGTAGCACCCTGTTGTTTTTAATGATTACCAAATAGAAGACTTATGAGAAACCATACTGACCCACTGATGAATGCTGAATGGAACTGTTACCTTGTTTTCAGTTTTCATGATGTACTTCCTCTGCATCTATAAAAAAAATGTTTTTCCATTTTCCTTTCAATGCACAGTAGTGGCATTGAGTGGTGGCGTTGAAAGTTTATTAGAACACTAGCATTTTCACCAGCTAAAACATGGTTTTAAGTCAGTTATTTCTATCTTTTGCTGTAGAAAATCAGTAGGAAATATGAGTTTATATTTCCAAACATTCATTTTGTCATTAATTGTAATGAGATTTTTGTTTGCACAAGGAGTCTGACCAACAGCCAGTGCTCCACACGGAGATCAGATCAGTCTGTCTGGAATGACATGAAGAAACAGAACAAACTGAGACAAACTAAATCCAGAAGAACTGTGGCAACATCTCCAAGATGCTTCATCTATCTATCTACTCCATATAGCTAAGATGCCTCTTTCAAAACTTTATTGGCTTTTAAGGCGAGACTACAGACGTCATATTTACTATTATAATATCCCCCAATTCATACATGTACATGTGGGCTCCCTGTTTGATCTATCTGATACTGCACTGGGCATGCATTATTCATACACTGTGCACAATATATGCACATACATATGGCATATTTCAAAAACTGCATGACAGGCATGTATACCAATCTGAACATAACTTACTTGCAATAAAAGATAGGAGCTGAATTATTGTGAGATAATTATTAAGAAATAAACTACTGAATCTACTTTCAAGATTGTAAATGAGATCACGAAAAAAAATACCTATTTAGTGCTTTTATTTAATGTATAGAGAGGGAGAAAAATGCCAGACTCATACCCTCTCCACCTCCATGAACATCATGGCTCAATGTGTTACATGCATTTTTTTATATGAATGTACACAATCCGTATTGTTAAAAGCGTTACATAAATAAAGGTGACTTGACTTGAAGAAACCTATATAAGCTGTGTATTGAAACTGTGTGTGTGTGTGTGTGTGAGAATAAAAACACACACTACCATTCAAAAGTAAAATTAGTAATCAGTAAATCAGTTAAATTTTTTAATGTTTTTTTTTTTTTAGAAGACATACATTTACCAAGGCTGCAGTTACTCAAAAAAATAAATAAATTGTATATATAAATATACATATATATATATATATGTGTGTGTGTGTGTGTGTATGTATATATATATATATATATATATATATATTAAGAAATAAACTACTGAATCTACTTTCAAGATTGTAAATGAGATCACGAAAAAAAATACTTTAGCCTATTTAGTGCTTTTATTTAATGTATAGAGAGGGAGAAAAACACCAGACTCATACCCTCTCCACCTCCATGAACATCATAGCTCAATGTGTTACATGCATTTTTTTATATGAATGTACACAATCCGCATTGTTAAAAGCGCTATATAAATAAAGGTGACTTGACTTGAAGAA
>NW_015505218.1:1636172-1636535 GCF_001515645.1 Sinocyclocheilus grahami | reverse complement strand
CCAGACTCATACCCTCTCCACCTCCATGAACATCATGGCTCAATGTGTTACATGCATTTTTTTATATGAATGTACACAATCCGTATTGTTAAAAGCGTTACATAAATAAAGGTGACTTGACTTGAAGAAACCTATATAAGCTGTGTATTGAAACTGTGTGTGTGTGTGTGTGTGAGAATAAAAACACACACTACCATTCAAAAGTAAAATTAGTAATCAGTAAATCAGTTACATTTTTCAAATTTTTTTTAGAAGACATACATTTACCAAGGCTGCAGTTACTCAAAAAAATAAATAAATTGTATATATAAATATACATATATATATATATATGTGTGTGTGTGTGTGTGTATGTATATATAT
>NW_015505218.1:1621029-1635253 GCF_001515645.1 Sinocyclocheilus grahami | reverse complement strand
TATATATATATATGTGTGTGTGTGTGTGTATATATATATATGTGTGTTTGTGTGTGTGTTTATCTATCTATCTATCTAGATAGATAAATAGATAGATAGATAGATAGATAGATAGATAGATAGACATAATACATATATTATTGCTAGTGTTAGACATATCATGCCTGACATTGTCTCACACAAGCAAAACAGCCAAAGAGGAGCTAATAGAGCAATCTTATAGAGAGCTTATAGAGAAATCTGAGCCAGACAGGAAACAGAAAATACTAAAATGTTAATTTGTGCTGCTCTAAAGATATAATCATGTAACTACTTCATAATCCAATCATGTCCAACCTCATTTCATTCATAACTATTTGTTCTCCCACAGTGTGTTAAAATGTGAAGTGGCAGCCCATGGAAACTTGACACTGCCCTCTACTGCAAACTTTACTACCAGTAAGGTATCTAAATAAATACAGTGCATTGAAAGCACAACAAAAAGAAAGCTTCCCAAGTCATGGTCACACATTATTATTTATTGCAATATTAAGAATCAAATCACATAGTAACGTGGTTGAAAGCTTTTATCAATATTAGAACTTGTCCTGTTAGGCCATTTAATGTGCTTTTTTTAGCTTGGAATGTGTAATATAATTTCAGCTTTATCTTTAATAGCATTCAAGATATTTTTAAAGGGGTCATATGATGCGATTTCATGTTTTCCTTTCTCTTTGGAGTGTTACAAGCTGATTGTGCATAGATAAGATGCTAGATGCTAATGGAACCTGCTTCGGGAGAATAAAATGATCTAAATATTTCAAATAATTTCCTCAGAAATTGGAAGATGGTGTTGACATATCATAGCTGTGACACAGGAAATATTAACATTAGGATTTAAAATATTCTAAAACTAAAACTTAGCAGAGCCTGTCTGACACTGATGTACTCTGCAGAGGTGAACTGTGGCAAGGGGGTCCTTTAGAGTGACAGCTGCCCCTGATATTATTACATTTTACATTTACAGTTTATTACATTCAATGTCTGACGGTGTTGACAAAAAGTGGGGACGCAACTTTAAAATCTTATGAAACATGCATGTGTCATTAAAAAAAACAATGTTGCTTTGATAGGAGATATTATTAAGTGTTGCTTTTGATAAAACAAGATCTTTTTCATCATTACATTTTTTTTAATCCATTTTATTGCATATGAATGATTGAACCCTTCTCTGTGGACACACTGTTTTAGATGTAGTGAGAGGACATTAAGAAACACAGATTTGGTATAATAATGAGAAAATTAAATTGAAGGTGATAATTGTGTTAAATACATTCTATTATTAATCCCTCATGACATTTAACATTTTGTTTTTTTTAAGCTAATAGCAGTTACCCTTGCTGGACCTGTTTTGTCCCACGTCTCAAGAATGACTGAACTATTAAATATATATTAAGCATAACAGTGTCTATGAGTATTCCATTCTTTCGATATTTCTTAATTCATCTTTCACAGTTTTCACCTAGCTACTTTGATATTTCTATTGACATTCACTTCCAAATGTAGATTCTGTTTTTCTATCTCTCTCATGACCAGTGTTGCCAACTTAGCAATTTTGTTGCTAAATTTAGCAACTTTTCAGACTACCCTAGCAACTTTTTCTTCCAAAAGCACCTAGCAACAAATTTAGCTATTTTTAAATTTGTATTTGGCTACTTTGAGCAACTTTTGATAAGTGACTCAAACGATAAAAAGGCACACATTTTCCATCTAAATTTCACAAAAAGAGGAAACCAAAGATGCCTAGAAGTATATACATCACATGAATTAAGTTATTGCTATTTGCAGTTGTTCAATTTGATAATAACAATAATAATTGAATAATTGTTCATTTATGATACACCTTGTTAGTAGCTTGTACATGTGATTGTTGATCAGTTAGTACACTGTAAGAAAAATATCAAGAAAAATGGCGAAGGTACTAATAATTTTCCAGGACATTATCCGTTATCCATTATCCGTTGTAACCCTGTAACCCGAAAACACAAAATACAATGCGTAATTTAAAATGCAGGTAAAAACCTGTGATTTATTTTCTTTGAGTGTAGCATACTGACTACTAACACACTGCTTAAAACTATAATTGTTCAGAATGTGTAGTTTTACTAGTTTACTAGCTAATAAAAAAACTTGTAATCGTTCAAAAATTAAATCGTTCAAAAGTGTTCAATGTTGTATATAAAAATAGTTATTTATATTTTAACATTATATTATGCATTTATATTATTTTACGAGCAAATCTAAATAACATATAAAATATATTTTTGCTGAGATTTGATGTAGTGACACAATTTTGCGTCGTGATTGCGTAATGACGTCATCGCGCAATGACATCACAACGTCATTTAGCAACTTTTAGCAACCTTCCTTTAGCAGCTTCCCCTGAAAATGAGTTGGCAACACTGCTCATGACTCTATTCACTCTATTCGAATGGAATTTCATTTACAAATAGTTCGTAGGTTTGAGTCCCTCTTCTTTTTCATATTAAAGGGGTCATATGATGCTGCTAAAAAGAACATTATTTTGTGTATTTGGTGTAATGAAATGTGTTTATGCGGTTTAAAGTTTAAAAAACACATTATTTTCCACATACTGTACATTATTGTTTCTCCTCTATGCCCCGACTTT
This sequence comes from Sinocyclocheilus grahami, assembly GCF_001515645.1. Lineage (NCBI taxonomy): Eukaryota > Metazoa > Chordata > Actinopteri > Cypriniformes > Cyprinidae > Sinocyclocheilus > Sinocyclocheilus grahami. The sequence goes on along the minus strand of NW_015505218.1, from coordinate 1,632,585 downwards.
CTGAAATGCATCGATTTTTACAAAGCTCATCGTTCTGAAAAGCGAGGTGTGCTCTGATTGGCCAGCTATCCAGTGTGTTGTGATTGGCTGAATACCTCAAGCGTGTGACGGAAATGTTACGCCCCTTACCATACTGTGATGCCGTGTCCCGGCCGGAGCGACGAGACAAAAACATTAAAAACCATTATAAACGAGGCATTTGTTGCATCCAGTGGGGACATAATTACTGATTATAATGACTTATACTGTCTTTTTACGCGTTGTTGCATCGCGCCGCGTAAACATAAAACCCTGTCTGCATTTGTGATCGGAGAAATGACAAACAACAAGCGCTACTCTACACTGCTCAAAACTCGTGAGCTGAGGCCGGGCTAGAGTGAGCTGAGACGGCGGGGTCGAGAACGGCGCGCCCGGCGGATCCGATGAAGGAGCGGCAACCACATGTGACGACCCCGGGCTTGCAACTTCACATGATTATATTAGTATGGCAAGAGATCGACAATATCATTTTCTAGTTGCTGATATTTAAAATGTATAGTTTTAATGATGTGCACTGATTTTCACTGCATTTAATTGTATATTTAATTGTATTTAAATAAAATGTATATTTAAGTTCTACCTACCAATAATAATTTTACATAAATAATAATGAACTATATCTTTTTATGACTTGTAGACCGTCATCGAATGTCTCAAGTACATCACTTCAGGAGACTTTCCACCAGGAAGTAAAGGAAGCACATTCGTCCATGATCCCAAACTAGGTCTTTGACCGGAGTAATGCAAGTAACTGCAAATCTGCATGTCTTAAAGGGATAGTTCACCCAAAAATGGAAATGTGATGTTTATCTGCTTACCTCCAGGGCATCCGAGATGTAGGTGACTTTGTTTCTTCAGTAGAACACATTTGATGATTTTTAACTTTAACCGTTGCAGTCTATCAGTCGTATAATGCATGGCAATGGTAACAAAATCGATGAGAGTAAAAAAAAAACATGCACAGACAAATCCAAATTAAACCCTGCGGCTCGTGACGACACATTGATGTCCTAAGACACGAAACGATCGGTTTGTGCCAGAAACCGAACAGTATTTATATCATATTTGACCTCTAATACACCACTATGTCCAACTGTCTTTGAGTGCGCGCATGGCATCCGGTGCATGAGGTGTGTATGTGCTCTGGCGTAGTTTACGTTAATGGGTGTGTTGATATCCAGCCGAAGAGCAATCAACCATAACTTCAGGCGAGCAGGCTCAGAAGTTGGGAATATGCGGAAAGTCACCACTCCCGAATGAATTTGCGCGAGAGAACGTAATCTTTTAGTTTTAAGTCGCTTTGAACAATCCGGATAAGCGCAAGTAAGTACCATTTTGATTAGCCGTCGTACCTACAATGACTGCACTGTGTAAACAATGAGTGACGTATACGCACGAGAGATCACGTCCAGAGCGCGTACACACCTCACGCACCGGACGCCGTGCGCGCACTCAAAGACAGTTGGACATAGTGGTGTATTAGAGGTCAAATATGATATAAATACTGTTCGGTTTCTGGCACAAACCGATCGTTTCGTGTCTTAGGACATCAATGTGTCGTCACGAGCCGCAGGGTTTAATTTGGATTTGTCTGTGCATGTTTTTTTTACTCTCATAGATTTTGTTACAATTGCCATGCATTATACGACTGATAGACTGCAACGGTTGGAGTTAAAAGTCATCAAATGTGTTCTACTGAAGAAACAAAGTCACCTACATCTTGGATGCCCTGGGGGTAAGCAGATAAACATCAAAGTTTCATTCTTGGGTGAACTATCCCTTTAAGGCCCTTTCCCACCAAGAATGATAACTATTAGCATCCACACCAATGCACAATATAGATCTGTTTGTTTTAAACAGTCACTTTAAATGCTAGAGCTCTTTAAAGCAGGAAGGGTTCTGGTTGGCTGTCAATGTTTGTATCACTCATCAGCGTTTTAGCTGTGGTGTGTACTCTGCTATTCTTTTAAAGGGGTCATATGATGCGATTTCAAGTTTTCCTTTCTCTTTGGAGTGTTACAAGCTGATTGTGCATAGATAAGATCCCTGAAGTTGCAAAGACTAAAGTCTCAAAACCAAAGAGATGTTCTTTATCAAAGTTAAGACTCTGCCATGCCCCCCTAAAACGGCTCGTTCTAACACCCCCCCCACATATCTACCTCACTATGTGGAAATATTTGCATAATGCCCAAATGTTCACGCAAAGAAAGAAGGCGTGGTTTCAGTAACTGCAGTTAGTGTTGAAGCAGCCATGTCAGTGAGACGCTGTGTGTTTCTAGGCGAAAGCAAAAGCACTTTATTTGGCCTTCCGGAAGTAGATGCATTTAGGAATCTTTAAGATGACTTACAACAGAACAGCAATGCATTTTATGGACGACCGTTTCGTGATCCTAGGAGAGGAGGTAATTCTGACTTTGCTATGACAATCTGGCGCTTCTGAATCAGCTACTGTTTTGTTATTAGCTTAAGTAAGTGTGTGTGTGTGTGTGTGCGTGTGTGCCTGCATGCGTGCGTGCGTGCGTGTGTGTGAGAGAGAGAGAGAGGGAGGGTCACAGTGGAGTCAGCTGTCTTAACCGTGGCTTGTGTACTGCAAACACATATTCATCACTGTGTCTGTCACACGACTCTGTTCCCCTTTCGGGCTCTGTCTTTACATTTATTTTGAAAGATGAAGCTCGCGATTATGGTAAGAGGCGTTACATTTCCGACGAGTGCTTGCGGTGTTCGGCCAATCACAATGCACTGGGTCAGCTGGCCAATCAGAGCAGACTGCGCTTGTCGGAAGGAGGGACTTTGTAGAAAACGAAGCGTTTGAGAGAGGCGGGGCATAGAGGACCTACAATAATGTACAGTATTTGAAAAAGAATGTGTTTTTTGAACATTAAAGCATGTCAACATATTCTGTTACACCAAATACACAAAATAATGATCTTTAAAAAAGCATCATATGACCCCCTTTAATAGAACTATTTTGTATAACTTAGTTATTGTTCTTTGTGTGAACAAAAACGAACAAAAACTACGTGTGTTAATGCTAATGTTGGTCTGTTGTAGGATGCCCATGAGACGGATGTACAGGCACAGATCAGACTCCATTTGAGAGACGTGAATGGCGATCCTGTGGCTGTCCAGAGGTCTATGCAAAGCACGGAGTTCAAAACCCTTGAGGGTGTCATTAAAAGATTCAAGTAGGTTTTACATGTGTCATACTCAACTGTTTAAAAGTTTGTCATCTGTAAGGTTTTTAAAACTATTTTTAAATGGTCTCTTATGTTCACAAGGCTTCACTTATTTGATTACAAATACTGTGATTGAAAAGCTGAATTTGCAGCAGACATTACTTAAGTCTTCAATGTTATGTTTGCCACTCAAGAAACATTTGCTATTTTTATTAATGATGAAAACAGTTGTGCTGCTTAATATTTTAGTGGAAACCGTGATACATTTTTTTCAGGACTCTTTAATGAATACAAAAGAAAAAAAACTGCATTATTGGAATATAAATATTTTGTAACATTAAAAATGTTTTACTTCATTTTGATCAATCAAAAAGTTTAAAAAAAAAATATATATATTTATAAAATTTTTTACTACCAATGTTTTACTCTCACTTGGGCTTTGAAATTTGTACATTATGGTCCCTGTCTGAAGGACCACATTTGCTTGTTTGGCATTAATATGTCTTGAGCTCTCTTGCTGTCAGGCACGAAAAGAAAGTGAGCCTGATCTGTAAATGTGCTGAAATGGACCGTGAGATGATTTCAGCACTGGGCGTCTCCAAGGCTGTTATCAACCATGTCATCTTCTGCCACCAAGAGGAGTCCAACTGGCCTCTCAGTGAAGGAAAGGCCCTGAAGCAGAAGTTTGATGACATTTTCTCAGCCACAAGGTATGTTGATCTGGACAACAGGTTTCTCACTGAAGCTTCTGTCACTCAGTCATATGTGACCCTGGACCACAAAAGCAGTCATAAGGGTCAAATTTTCTGAAATTGAGATTTATACATCATCTGAAAGCGGAATAAATAAGATTTCCATTGATGTATGGTTTGTTAGGATATTTGGCCGAGATACAACTATTTGAAAATCTGTAATCTGAGGGTGCAAAAAATAAAAATATTGAGAAAATCACCTTTAAAGTTGTCCAAATGAAGCAATGCGTATTACTAATCAAAAATTAAGTTTTGATGTATTTATGGTAGGAAATTTACAAAATATCTTCATGGAACATTATCTTTCCTTAATATCCTAATGAAAAAAAAATCTGTAATTTTGATTGCTTATGACTGGTTTTGTGGTCCAGGGTCACATATACAATTCCCCCCCCCCCTAAGGTCTACAATTTGCATCATATTTTAGTTTTTCATTTTACATAATCTCTGCTTACATTCTCTGCTTTCTTATTTTTGTCTTATCAATGTTTTTTTTGTTTGTTTGTTTTTTTGGGGGGAAATTTACTGTATGTGTTCACCAAGCCTTTTAATCTCAAAAGATCTAGGGAAATTGGTGCTTGCTGTAATATCTACACAATATACAGTATGTTTTGTAAATGCTCTTACACCAGTAGGTGGCGCTAAATGAGTGTATATTAATGTGTTATTGGAGAGATAGTAATTCTTTGCTTAGCTACAACTGAAACAGTGGACATTCAGTGGATTCAGTCTTTGATTAATTTGTGAAACCCACTAATTATATCTTTTTAATTATTCATACAAATATATTGTTGAGCAGCCTAACTAAAAAATTGGTGAAACCCCACTAATTATATATTTTTAATTATCCATACAAATAAATTGTTGAGCAGTCTAAATTAAACAAATTATTTGTTAAAACCCTATTAAACTAAATTTGTAGTTATTCAGTTACTTTTCTTTACCTTTTTCGTATGTTGTCTTTTATACATGTTAAGGTAGCATCACAGATAAATGCCTGGAAATAACCAAAAACCTTTGTTTGAAGGTACATTAAGGTATTGAAGACCCTGCGGGCACTGAGGATGAAGCAGGCCAGCATTGTCAAAACCTGCCAGACGGAGCTCAAGTACCTGAAACAGAACAAAGATAAAGCCCAAGAGATTAGAGAGCTGCTCTCCACTAAAGAGGCTCAGCTGGCTTCCTCTAAAGAAAGTGTCCAACGCATCGAAAGTCAGATAGACCCACTGGAGGTGAGATACAAAGAATTTGTGACATCAATTTTTATGCTGACTCAAAAGATTAAATGCCGTGGGATTTTTTTTTTTTAGGTCCATGGCAGTTCATTGTTTTGGAAAATGAATTTTAAAAAAATGTATTTAATGTAGGTGATTGTAATGCAGATTAGGGTACCAGTCACAGCATATACCACAGTTCAATTTCAACCCAAAGGCTTATGCATATTCTCCATACACACTTTCCTCATATTTTCAGAATCGAATGAATGACATAGACAGTAGCCTCAGCAAAGTGATGAAGTTGGATACTGACATCAAAGCTTTGGACAGCAGGAAGAAACAGATGGAGGATGATAACTGGGAACTAGAGGAAAAGATGGAACAGGTAACAAAGGAAAGAAAAAAAAAACATGTCATCAGTTATGAAAGTTTCACTACTATCCGTATTAGTCATAAATGCTAGATAATGATCATCTGAAAGCACAGGAAGTGTTTTGCACAGAAAACATGCACAGGATGTTCAGTAATGGATGTTTTTGGTATACTTATGACATTTTTCATTTTATGGTGAAACAAGGGGTTAGCTTTTGCAAGCTCATCTTTCTATTCAAGTTGTCTCTTTCTCTCCTCAAAGATTTCTTCCTCTGTCTTTAAATTATACTAAAACAGAGACACTTATTTATTACTAGTTAATATTAACAATATATATTGGCAGTCATGGCCTAATGGTTAGAGAGTCAGAATTGTCGCAGGTTCAAGTCTCAGTACCAGCAGGAATTGTAGATGGGGAGAGTGAATGTACAGCGCTCTCTTCTACCTTCAGTACCCACAACTGAGGTGCCCTTTAGCAAGGCACCAAACACCCAATTGCCCCACTACTATTCACTGCTGTGTGTATGCACTCTGTGTATGCATGGGTTAAATGCAGAGCAATTCCGAGTATGGGACACCGTACTTGGCCACACGTTACGTCACTTTAAACTATTATTTATACCTTCTGGTCTGGAGAAATTGTTTGTTGTCTGCATTACAATGAAAACTAATACCATGTTTACTAAAAATATCACCTAAAGGGTGCGTGTATATCCCAAAAACAAGAGGCCTAAGACAAAGCCTTGCGCCACACCATTTGTTCATTCATTGAGGAACCCTGACTCTGTGTTGTGCTGTTTTAGGTGTTCCAGGGCACAGATGATCAGCTGCAGGACATGTATCAGAACCACCAGAGGACTGTGAAGGAGAAGGAACGGAGACTTGCGGAGTACCAGCGTGATCTTGAACGTGCCGGTCGAGAGTGCCAGAGGATGAACCGCATCAAATCTGACCTGCTAGTTGAGCAAGGTAGTCAGATTTCCCTTTATGCATCAGTGATTGATGTATGTATCGGTTCTCTAAATATCCTCAAATGGTTGTTTAGTTGATTCTAATATTTTTTTTAAATCACTAGAAGAAAAATGATGTCCTTTTAGTTTATATCACAGCCTGGCAAAACCATGAAAACCATGGGAGGTTTTTTTGGGAGGTTGTAACCAGTGAATATCTGTTCATTACATCTTTGATTTAATGGCAAAAAAACAAATTTTAACCACATTAAACACAAGCACATGGATGTGGCCAAGTAATTTAGCTCATATTGCCTTTAAGCAGCACATATGAAGTTTATTCTTTCTAAGAGCTGTTCATCATAATTTTTTGTTCGTTTGAAGGCCGTCTGCAGTTGGAGGCAGATAGACACACACAAAACATTAAAAAGAGGGACACCCAGGTCAAGAGTTTAGCATCTTTCCTGGAGTTGGAGGGTTATGACCGGACCCCTCTTAATGAGCGACAGCTCCAGAGCTTCCACAGACAAGTCAAAGAGAGACGTGTTTTTTAATTTATTTAGTGCTTAACAGAAAGTCAATATAGAAAATAATATAATCAGATAGGCACACAACTTTTTATTTATCAGTTATAAGTTCAATATTAGTATTTTAACATGTTGCCATTTTTTTATAATCATTTCTTAATTTGTTTTCAACATGATATGCAGGAGAAAGAGGCACAGAAGCAGCAAACCATCGATGATCTCTGAGATAAAAAGACAGGTCTAGAGAGAACCATTGAGCTGAAGAGAGACATACAGGCCAAGAAACAACAGGAACTGAAAAACATCAAGTCTAACCTCCAAAGACTGGAGGGCTCCTCAAGCAGATTACAGGAGCTAGAAACTGATCTTCAGAAAGCAGTTAGGCCTGTGCTACTGCACTACACCACACATGACTTCCTTTGAGCATGCAGATGTATTTGTATTAATGTTCTGTTGTTTTCCTCAACTGATTCCTTAACTAAATTGGCTAAATTTTAAAATAAATTTGTAAAACGAAAAACAAATATAAATGTCTGACTAATCTGCATCTAACAGAACTAACATCAGTGGCACCTGTATTGCTTTTAAATATATCTCTTAAAGTGTGTGTGTTCATAGGAGCATGAGCTTGATAATGCCGTACAGGCCTGTACGGTGGACAGTCTAAAGGCAGAGGTAGTTGAACTACAGAAGGAGAAAACTGAACTGGATCAGGCCCAGCGCAAGCTAGACCAGGAGATGGAATTGCTCAACACACACACCGCGGCACGCACACAGATGGACATGCTCAAGAAGACCAAGGTGAGCTCACATACCATCACTCTTTTGTCCATTAGTGGCCAGTCCCCACTTTAATGCCAAAAACAAATATAACAAACATAAAATAAATGTCTTTGGGCAATAACACATCTGAACAGCAAGACCTTAACAAAAACCATCCAGGATACAGCAAATAATAGTGCACAATTAAAGTGGCACAACACAACAGAAACAAGCCTATTTATAACTTTAGAATTATTTATTTATAAGTATAAATAGGATCTAACTACTTTTTACAATTATTGCTAAGAAAATACTGCTACTTTTACATAGTGTAAATAGAATCTATCGCTATTTTCACTTAGTGTAAACAGCATATCGCTAAGAAAATACTTGCAAGCTTTATACTAGTGGTAATAAACTAACGAAACCCTAATTTTGAACAATACCGTATCAATACCATACCAGTGTTTTGTGGACTCTTGCACTTGAACTTGCACATATTATTACTGCTGAATTCATTTCACAGTTGTTTCTCGCGACCACATAAACGATGCTTTAAAGTTCAAATTTGGGCTACGTAATAGAGCTAACTGTCTAATAATATTACTCTTTTTAAACAGGTTTTACGGCTTTTAAAATAACACTTTAAATTTGCATAGCTTAATAAGGCAAGGCAAGTTTATTTATATAGCACATTTCATACACAATGGTATACACATTCTTGTGAAGGCCGGTGAGAAGACCATTACAATAGTCCACCCTGCTTATGATCAACCTTGTCAAACGCAGCACTAGTAGTACCAGCACTGATATTTTGCCAGAATCAGAATTTAAGCAAATACAATTACATTGCTGTCTACGGGAGGGTCAGAGAGCTCTCAGAATTCATCAAAATATCTTAATTTGTGTTCCGAAGGTGAACTGAGGTCTTATGTGTTTAGAACGACATGAGGGTGAGTAATTAATGACAGAATTTTCATTTTTGGGTGAACAATCCCTATAATATATGCCACAAAAATCATTAAAGGGGTCATATGATGCGATTTAAATTTGTCCTTTCTCTTTGAAGTGTTACAAGCTCTTGGTTCATAAAGAAGATCTGTAAAGTTGCAAAGACTAAAGTCTCAAATCCAAAGAGATATTCTTTATAAAAGTTAAGAGTCAACCACGTGTTTCCTGGGAGAGTAGCCTACAATGCCGGTTTCTATAAAGTGGGGCAATTCCAACTTTGCAAGGACAGTCTGGTGCTTCTGACTCACAGCCTGTAAGTACGTTTTCATATTTAAAAAATGTCACTGATGATTCAAACGCAAGTTTTGAGCTGTGTAGAGTAGTACTTGTTGTTTGTCGTTTCTCCGATCACAAATGCAGACATGGTTTTATGTTTACACGGCGCGATACGCAACGCATAATAAGACAGTATAAGTCATTATAATCAGTAATTATGTCCCCACTGGATACAACAAATGCCTCGTTTGTAATGGGTTTTATTGGTTTTGTCTCGTCGCACCGGGACACGGCATCACAGTATGGTAAGGGGTGTAACAGTTCCATCACACGCTTGAGGTATTCAGCCAATCACAACGCACTGGATAGCTGGCCAATCAGAGCACACCTCACTTTTCAGACCAATGAGCTTTGTAAAAATCGACTAGAGGAGAAACAATAATGTACATTATGTGGAATATAATGTGTTTTTTTAACCTTAAACCGCATAAACACATTGCATTACACCAAATACACAAAATAATGTTCTTTTTAGCAACGTCATAGGACCCCTTTAATAGTAATAGATGTGTATTACAGGGTTCATACGGTCATGAAAAACCTGGAAAAGTGATGGAATTTTAAGACCGCAATTTCCAAGCCTGGAAAAGGTTTGGAAAAATAAATAAACCCAGGAAGTTTTAGAAAAGTCTTGGAAATGAATTTCACAAATCTCTGTATAATAGAACTAGGCTATGTTTAATCAGGTTCTGAATTTCGGTGCACGATTGCGCATATATTGCATAGTTTGCATTGTTTTACTCATTCCCGCAGCTTTCGAGTTTAAAATGAAGGAAATTCCTGCACAATTTATTCAGTATAGCATGTAGGTTAGAATAGTAAATAAATCCACACAGACCGTCAGATTAAATCAGTCATTTTAAAACAGCGTGAGTGATTAGCTGTACATTCTCTCTTTTACTCTCTCAAAGTGGCTTCACATCGGTGCATTTCATCTGCACTACAAGAGCTGCTGCACACTGTGATACAAGAGAACTCTCACTTGTCTAATTGGGTCATTGTTGCATTGTCACAAACATGTATCATTTGAACATCTTTTTAAAATCTTTTTTTAAGCCATCCACATACTCCAAAGGCATTTTTTTGTGTGTGCTCACAGTCACATGTGTAAAGCTGCTTTGCGAGTACCATATTAAGTTATTTTTCGCAGCTTGTTGCACTTAAGTGGCCAAATACACTCAAAATGACCATACTGGCAAGTAGCTGTTTTTAAATGACCGTTTATTCAATTTTTTTAATATTTTTGTTCCTGAATACTACTGTTAGACTGAAGCGTTTCCAAAACGAAATTAAGGTCATGCGTTAAACTGATAACATTGGTTAATTAAATAAATTACAGTATTCAGTGGTTTGGTGATATGTTCTCTGCGTTGAGTAAAGTCTGGTGCAGTTGTAGCTTGTACTTATTATTATACCAAATAGCAAACAAGTAGCATTAATAGTCATTTAGTTTTAGTTAACATATGCTATGATACATTTTAACAGATTTTTATTCTTATTGTAAAAAAATGTTACATTAGGTCATGAATATTGTCTTAAAAATCATGGAAATATCATGGACATTTATTGGTAAAAATGTGTATGAACCCTGGTATTAGTACGTCTGCACATTGCTTGCAGTATATAACTGTAGCACCTAGATGTCAGTACATGTCTTTATATCAGTGGTGGCCAACGTCGGTCCTGGAGAGCCACAGACTGTGGCTCTCTGGCACCGTTGGCCACCCCTGCATTATATGATTTGCTTGAGGCATCAGATTGTTTATTTTGATATGCGTTATAAATATTATTTAATTGATTTCTTTAAAATCATTATTTTATGCTTTTCTTTAGGCAATCTGTGCAATCTATGAAATATTTCCTTCAGAAAATGTGTTTTTACTAGTATTTATACTACTTTAAAGCAATGTAGTATAAAAGCAAAGAGATTATAGCTATGTTCCGAATGGGATACCTCAATACTACTATTAATTTACTTTACTCAGTATACAGATATTCTGTATACAAGGAATACTTAAATTATCTACTACTATTGTCAAATGTTCAGAATTCAGTCAGAACACACTGTGACAACAGTCTAGCATGCCACTATTTGAAACATTAATTAAAAAATACTAGGCAAATGCTTATATATAGCAGTTTTTATTATCAGTGCTTATGCAAGACATAAATAGTTTATCTCTGCTTTGGATTCCAGATGGAAAAAGAGGAGCAAGTGAGGAAGATCAAGTCGAAACATAATGAAGAGCTGGTGTCTCTGATGGGACACTTCCCAAGCAAGAAAGAGCTAGAAGACTGGATCAACTCCAAATCCAAAGAGATCAACTCCACCAGAGACCGGCTTAACAAAATGAAGTCTGTCACACTTTTTAATGATTCGTTTTTCTACAAACATGTGTATAATAGTAGTTCTTTATTAGAATAAGCTAGAGAATGCCATAGACAATGATTTTTAGTGTGAGGTTGGAATA